>NC_090727.1:165985005-165992505 GCF_036898095.1 Palaemon carinicauda | reverse complement strand
AAATATGAAGGGTAAAAATAGACCTTGGGGGCTAAGAATACAACGACTCGGATGAGCTTGCAATGAAAAAAAAATATATATAAATTACCATTCCCACAAAGCTCTATAATTTTATATAGATAAAGCAAGACTACTCGTCTACATTTTTCCATCGCGTAAAGCCTCTCAGTCTTTGTGTTATAGTTCTTAATGACTCAAAAAAATCTTTAATTCAATGAATATGAGAGATATGTTTACTTTAAGGCATATATTGTTTTATTATGTGATCTCAAAAGCTGAAGCCTATATACTTTGCTATTTTTTTTTTCTTTTGTGTCTTACTCTTCATCTCGTTAGTGCGGCTTTGACCAGAGCCATCTTGTAAACACCCAATTTTCTTCTACTTTACTCAGATGTTTCCATTGCATCTTAAAAGTGAATCTGATATTTACATCACAATTAATTAATATGTGGAGTAGGGAAGGAGTTCTTAAAAAACCTTAAAGATACAGTATAATGCACCATATCCAAAATATACACTACTACGTCCGGAGGGCATAAGATCTTTAAATGACCTTCAAAACGAAATGAAGCCTGTGAGCCACAAAAGAATAGTAGATAAAAAAAGAAAAACAAAGAATATAGCTTGAGAGAGAGAAGCCATAAAAGCGGGAATTCCTCTCCCCCCCCCCCAAAAAAAAAAACAACTAGCTCCCTACTGCACGAAAATTCCCATCGCATTGCAATGATACAATAGACCTTTAAGTAGGACCCAGCTGATTTTATGGCCTCTAAAAATGGCCCTTTGCTTCACCATAAAAAGACTCATTGGATTCTTGTTCTCAGAACTAGAATATTCATTGCTTTTTAGGTTGGTAAATTTCTTAAAGCTACAATTGCTACTTAAAACTGAATGCCCCCTTAAAATAAGTTTTAGTAATTTTTCATTATTGCAGTAGGTGATCTTGTGCCTCATGTCTAATTATAATTAATGACCAGGTTGCAAATAATGGTCCATTGATCAGTTGATTGTCATATTGATATCTGAGATTTTTAACAATAACAATGTAAAATGAGAGAGAGAGAGAGAGAGAGAGAGAGAGAGAGAGAGAGAGAGAGAGAGAGAGAGAGAGAGAGAGAGAGAGAGAGAGCTGAACAATAACCACAAACTATTATTCACCCGTAAAGGAAAGTAAAGATAATATTGTGTACGTTTAGATAACGATGATCAATCTCCCAGTAGCTTCCCAGGTTTATATCGAAAATCGAAGAAGAAAAACAAATGAAATACATATAAATATTATCATGAGATAAAGAAAGCAGTTATGGTCTCGACACAAATTTGACCTTCAATATTAAGTAACTGTAACTATTGACAAGTGATATCTGTTTCCATCATCTGGATACTGCAAAAGCTCCCAAACTTCAAAGCCTTCTCAAGCCACTTCATGATTGGCCGATGATCCACAAGCACTCAGCTTACGAGTTTAAAGGTTATAGGTAAGCATCATGTCACCATCTATCATACAAAACGTGGAAAACTTTTACCTTGCATGAAAAAAAATGAAACATCTAAATAGAATGTGCTTCTATATATTTATATATCAATGTATTTGTACATACGCGTTTCTTTGCAAACATCATGAGGCAAGTATAACTTAAGCATGAGCTATTATATCTGTTTCTGCAGTTATTATAAGCAAGCATGTATTGTTGGGGAGAAGAAATCAATGGTCTAAATTGCAATGTCAGGGAAACAGGCGAATGGCCACGCAATTCAACCAGTGTAAGATTCGAGTTACTAGAATAGTTCATATTTAAGGACGAATTATGTCAGTGAGGATGGTGAGTAATAGAGGTACAGAGCACGCACAAACATATATAGATGAAAAAAAGTCCTCCATTAAAATCTACGGTAGATTCATTACATATATCAATTAATTGCTTTGGACAACTATATATATATATACATACATACATACATATATATATATATATATATATATATATATATATATATATATATATATATATTATCATCATCAATAGAAAACTTTAAATATATATATATATATATATATATATATATATATATATATATATATATATATATATATATATATATATATATATTATCATCATCAATAGAAAACTTTTTCCCATCTACTGTGCTTCCATCACTCATCACTCTTACCGACATATTAATTCTAATATATGTTTTTTCACAGAACTCGATTCTGTCACTGGTTGAATTACATAGACATTCGCCTCTTTTTCTGTTCTAGCAATTTAAGATCTATCGTTTTTATAAGAATATATGCATTTTCTTATTACCTCACCTTCATCACAACTAGTGTTATTCATTTCATAATGCCATCCCATCGCAGTACACTTCAAAATTCTTTTTTTTTTTTCTTCCTTTCACACCCTAACTTTAACCTTCTCATTCAAACAAACACTTCCTGATGATCATGACCATTTACTTGAATTATACCTACTTGTATTTACCCTCGAGTCCATTTTCATCCCATTTCTCCTAAAGTACCTTCTCTTGGTATTTCAAGACCAAATTTACTTTCTAACTCGTACTGCTATCTATCTTGACTTTCGCTTAAAGAAAATAATGATGATATATACTTCCTACTAAGACAATCGTCACCCTGACTTTCATCAAATTACGCTTTCCCTCTACGTTGCCTACCACACAATTTAATACTCCTATTTCTAATTCTCACCCTTCTTTATCATCAAATTTTATTTATGTATATCATTCTTTGGAAAACCTATGTTCTTGAAGTGTAACTCGGCTCGACACACGCACTATCACAAGACTTGTAGTTCTTGTTTACAGTCTTCGTGTCATTTCATTGATGTTACTAATGATCATTCATATATATATATACATACATACATACATACATACATACATACATATATATATATATATATATATATATATATATATACCCTTTTATATGAACATGTATTGTGTATACCCTCAAGTTATTAAAAAAGCAGAGAACAATGAAAACCAAAATTCCAACAAAAGTATTCAACAAGTGGAACTTTTCGGGCAGTGCAGCGAAATGATTTGGAAAAATTTTGGACGGGCGAGTAAATCAAGGCAAAATAGTTTTTGAATGTTGCAATTGTTGGCGCCATAGCAAGTGAAAAATCACATTACTCCTCGAGAAGCGTGACGTCGAGATGACATGAATTGGAATCTCAAGCCATGGAATATCGTATTTCGAAAAAATCTTTTCTTTTCAAACAATAACAAGCTTGTGATTCGTAATCACATTTTTCAAAATAAAAGTTTTTTTGTGTGTTTGTTAATAAGTTATGACCTGCCAAAATAGTGATATATATATATATATATATATATATATATATATATATATATATATATATATATATACATATATATATATATACACAAATATATATACATATATATAATATATATATATATATATATATATATATATATATATATACACAAATATATATACATATATATAAATATATATATATATATATATATATATATATAAATATATATATACATATATATATATATATATATATATATATATATATATACATATATACATATATATATATATAATATATATATATATATATATATATATATATATATATGCATATATATATATATATATATATATATATATATATATATATATATAAAGCAACAAAAGATACAGCCACATCTAGTCCACAGCAGGAAAAAGGCCTGACACAAGTTCTTAGTCATGTTTCAGGTTAGGCCATTTTCTGCACCACGATTGCCAGTGCAGATTGGTGATGGTGGACGATATTCGTCCGATCGCTCACTGCACATACCAACCTAGTATGGATGGCCCTGACTAGTGGAGCTTAGCTGATCATGGCGATACACAAATCCTTTCACCACGTTAAGGTATCCCCACTCAAAAAAGGGTATATACTAATATACTATATATAATGCTGTTATTGTCGTTAAATATGGATATTTCTGATATAGAATAATTTTGTATACAACATCTGATATCATATATATATATATATATATATATATATATATATATATATATATAAATATATATATATATATATATATATATATATATATATATATATATATATATATATATATATACATATACACACAGTATATATATATATATATATATACATATATATATATATATACATATACACACAGTATATATATACAGTATATATATATATATATATATATATATATATATATACATATATATATATAAAATGGTTAAGAGTAAATATCCCCAGAGCTGACACGTGACAAGAGTAAAAACTACACGCGCGCACACACACATAAATACAAAAGATAAATGTGGCACGTTCAATGGCAAGTATATCTTTCAATGAATGTGAATCAATGTTTCAGTTTTCGGAAAGAACAAAATACATATATAAGACTGTTTGCTGGTTATATGTACAGATATGCACGACATATAATTGTAAAAAACACAGATATACTGAATATGCATACACACATGAATGTATATACGTGTATAAATACATACAGATAAGAATAAACAAAATATCTATAACATAGTACCATTCAATGTACACCATAGAAAATGTAGTACCGCTCTAATGAAAGTATCGTAACTCTCACATCTACCTGTAGCCTAAATACTTACATGACCATGCAAACAAAATGGGTAGCCTTTGCATTGAATCTTCAACGTATCCAGAAATCAAATCCTAGCTCTTGAAAGAAATACATAATTTGTACACTACTACTACTACTACTACTACTACTACTACTACTACTACTACTACTACTACTACTACTATTATGAGGAGATAAATACGTTCACAAATATTATGTAGCCCATACGTCTAAATATACAATTCATGTGCAATACTTGGTGAAATATACCTTCACAACATTATGCATTAAACGAACATATATACATGCAAAGATATCCTAATTAATTCATGTATTTATTTAAGAATAGGATATGCAATTTAATTCATATAAAAATTCCAAAAGTCGAATAAATGCCAGACTAGAGAAAATTTATGTTGGTTGTTATACGTTACAATTTGGTAAATAGAAAACCAATTTATTTTTCTTTACAATTATTGATATTTTTGGGGGTATAAAAAAGATAGGATCTAAAGTTGCCCATTCCATTGCACTCTCTTAAAATAAAAACAAATTCCTAACGCAAATATTAAAACAATTAGAGTCGGAATTATGTAAAACAGTTCTTGTTAAACTTATATTTCTGAACAGAAAATGCTTAAAAAGTTCAATGACTATTAAATTTCTAATCTTTTTTAATCCTTTGGAAAAATACCCACTATATAACGTTTATTTTTTTCCAAATATATTGCGACAAGAAGCACTGGAACGAATACATTTTACATTCCTAAAACATTACAACAAGAGGCATTCGGATGCAAACACCGAGGTACGAAGGAGATAAACAACAACAGCAACAACTGCTGCAACGTGTGATTCTAATCAAGGTGTTAAGCATTTCTTAAAAAGCGAAGAAATTAAATAACGAGAAAAAGGAAAACTTTATTTCGATCGTAAAAATACAGGCAGGGGCAGGAAAATGGGACACGGGTTAGTAGAGATTTTCTTGGCAAAGACGAGAAAGAGATAGAAAATAAAGAAGTCCTTAAGGTCCTTAACAGACTTTTTAAGCGAGTCTTCCTTAAATGGATAAAAAAACAGAGACGAATTACTGAACACTTCTTTAATTCAATCATTGCCCAAGACTGCAGCACATTTTACGACTGTGATTGAAAACCGTAATTCGATTAGGTGTCGCAGAAGAAGGGCAGAAGCGAGGGGACCGACGAGAAAAAGAGGGAGAAGCGGAAATAGACAGAGAGAGAGAGAGAGAGAGAGAGAGAGAGAGAGAGAGAGAGAGAGAGAGAGAGAGAGAGAGAGGGGGGGATAACACTGTGATCGGAAGAGTGGTGAAAAAAAGGAAGAAGGGAAATTAATTCCAGACGGGACGTGGAATAGAGCTTTGCTACACATGATGACAAAATAGACTGAATAAGATCGGGAGAGGAGTGAATGTATACCGGTATGTGTAGTTATGTATATATGTACAGTATATAGGTAGGTCTCTCTCTCTCTCTCTCTCTCTCTCTCTCTCTCTCTCTCTCTCTCTCTCTCTCTCTCTCTCTCTCATATATATATATATATATATATATATATATATATATATATATATATATATAATATATATACATATATATTTTTTTCAACCCATCTTCTCTAAATGGGCATGGCTCTAAAGTAAAATACATCAAGGCCTCAATACCACATTCATCCTTTGACTATTAAGTAGCAGATAATCCTCCTGTTTAATAAAAAGTTCCACAATACTAGTCCTTTCATAGCCTTACACAGGAGGCTATCAAAAGCAGTTCAACAGCGACCCCTCTCTCCACACATGGTAATATCCCTCAACTTACTGGAAACTGTTTACGAGGTGTATACAACAATTTCTTGGCATATTCTACTACTTCCAAGGAGTTCTCACTTATTCATTTTTCAACCAACCTAGTGCTATTCATTCTTTTCAAACAACTAAACACCTTGACACTTCCTTTCACTATTGGTAAATATTATAACAGTTTTCAAATGAATATCAACATTTCTCGCCACATAAATTATGGCGATTTCAATGACTGCGTTCGATCCCAAATTTTCCCAGGGTATCTTGATATACCAAAAGACTAAACACTTCTGGTACACCTCCAACTAAAGGGAAAATGGTATGTTTTATATATATATATATATATATATATATATATATATATATATATATATATATATACACACGTACATATTTTCTGTAAATTATATTACCGAGTCCCTAATGGGCAGTACTCCCGGGACAAGGTGACAATAATAAAAGGTACATCTACTTTCATTAGCATGTTTTGCAGATACATTTTCAAAACCTGTGATCAAATCAGAAATATTCGACTATACACAGAGAATCATATGTGTATTTCATTCTACATGGAGAGAATATTCAATGAATCACGAAATTACTGAAATTTGCAAGTTATATTATGATCGAGAATAAATCATAGTTATTGTGATTCTGTAGGGGACTCTAAAAAGATAGTTATGTTATTGAAGAGAGAGTAAATGGGGGAAGGCTATTCAACATAATTCTAAAAGTATGATGGCATATTCAAAGGTGGGTCAAGACTATTATGTATTTTATAAAATAGTTGAAAAGAAGATTCCCCGCACAAGAGGATCGCTAGTCTTTTCAAAAGGACGAATTTAGAGTGAAGCGGAGATGAATGTCCAAGGACTGTTAGCTAAATGCATGACATAGAATTGGTGAAGTAGAGATTTTTAATGTTTGTCGCACACGTGAACTAGTTTCTTAATGTAGCTCTCAATATAAAATGCTGCAGTACTTCACTGGCATTAGGTAAGACAGCGAACAAAGTTCGTTGAGATGGTTTAGTCGT
>NC_090727.1:165977505-165982505 GCF_036898095.1 Palaemon carinicauda | reverse complement strand
CAAAAAAGGTATAGACATAAATAAATATAAAAGAACAATTACCAGAGTGAAAATTAATGACCAAAATTCAGTTACTCTTAACAAATCCAAATTAACAGATATTTTCTACTTAAAACAGAAAAAAAAAACGAGACTAACGCAATTGGAAAATCTCAATTGGAACCTGTTTAAGTTCATTCATATTTTTGTTTCAATAAACAGACAATCCCCAAGTTTCCATAAGAACAAGTCAAAATACGTACAGTACACGTGCACCAACAAAGAATGCTAAAAAAGAAAAAAAAAGAAATAAACCATAACATGAGGCAAGGGATCCCTATGATAAACAAGATATTCCCAAATAATGGCCATAAAAACGCTACATCAGAATAATAAAAGAGGGAGGGTGACGATGTAATGAGCATATGGAATTAATTGAGCTTATAAGACTCATAACTAAATCCAAGTAATGGCAGATTGTACAAGTAATAACATGGTATTCGCTAGGTTTTTCCGAAAATTCGTTTGCCAGTCAGCAGAAATTATTGTATTGTGACTGACTAGTTTATAAGTAATTCCCATTGAAAACTAGGTTATGAAGAATTTAATCAGAATATTTATATATATATATATATATATATATATATATATATATATATATATATATATGTGTGTGTGTGTGTGTGTGTGTGTGTTTAGAAAGACCTTAAACAGACACGAGTGGAAGGACATGCCTCAGGCCTTTATCCTGCAGTGAAATATTTACAGATGATGATATAAAATATATATATATATATATATATATATATATATATATATATATATGTATATATATATATATATATATATATATATATATATATATATAGTATAGGCTATACGTAAGTATGTGTATGTGTATATGGACCTTAAGTCATTATACCTAAAAAACCCTAAACCAGAAGAAAAGAATAATGTTAAATATAAGTTTCAAATCCAAGCATGTAAAATTCAATGCCAATGTTAACAGAGCGCAAAATGAATACTCGTTTATTCATCTAAACCGTGAAGAAATATTACTGTCTTCCTATTTCAAATAAAATACGATCACAAAACAGGTCGTTTGCTAAGGATTTTATCGGATTAGCATACCACGAGTTATACCTTTTTGGCATGGTAATACCACTTTGTGATATATGAAAAATCAAAACCAATGATACGCGGATTGACAAATAATACCAAAAATCAAATCATTACTAATCACACATTTATTAAATATGTACACACACACACACACACATATATATATATATATATATATATATATATATATATATATATATATATATATATATATATAGGGTATGAGTGCATGCACGTGCGTGTGTAAATACGATAGTTTAAGCGTGACATATCAATCATGAAAATGCAAACATAGATATACATTTATATATATATATATATATATATATATATATATATATATATTATACACATACATACATACATACATATATATATATATATATATATCATACACACACACACACATATATATATATATATATATATATATATACACACATATAAATACGATAGCTTACAGAGTGAAATATCAATCATGAAAATACACAAATGTATATAATCACGAGCTCTACATTTTAGCGGATTTGAAAGAATGACACAGAGAGAGAGAGAGAGAGAGAGGAGAGAGAGAGAGAGAGAGAGAGAGAGAGAGAGAGAGAGAGAGAGAGAGAGAGAGAGAGAGAGCATGTCCTGGAATTTTCAAGGAAATACTATACGTCCATAAAAGAACAGGAATTTCCTTTTGTGTTGTGACATGGTATTCTTGCGTTTCCCTCATGTCATAAAATCTTGTAAACAGAAGTAAAGATACCCGCTAATCATGCAGTCTTGAAACCTTCACAAATTACAGAGTCGTAAAATATAACGAATGTTCAACTTTCTAAAGTCTCAATTTGTTTTCATTTACTTCATTTTCGTGGAATTTTAATACTCTGTATCTTTGTACTAATAAGATATACATCTAAACGTATAAGAAATAATTAACTTATGTGTATGCATGTCCATGTAAATTATATATATATATATATATATATATATATATGCACATATATATACATATATTATATATACATATAAATATATATGTATATATATATATATATATATATATATATATATATATATATATATATATATATATATTTACGTATGTATTTATGAATGTATTTATCGTTTCTAAGGACGTAAGTAATTTGTACAGGTTCAGTTAGGAGACATTATTTTCCATGCGATTCCTTACAAGCTATATGAGGCAATTACCCTCCGAGAACTTGTAAATTATGAAGAATAAATAAAATCTTCGAACTAATCCTATCCAAATTAACGGGGTCCTTAAAAACACATCTACTGTACATACGAGTTGAATTTGTTACAAGCACTTTATGTATATATATACATAAATATATATATATATATATATATATATATATATATATATATATATATATATATACATATATATATAATATATATATATATATATATAGAGAGAGAGAGAGAGAGAGAGAGAGAGAGAGAGAGAGAGAGAGAGAGAGAGAGAGAGAGAGAGAGAATCAAATAAGTATGGTTACCTTCGCAAGAAAACATTCCTAACTTACAGAAAGGATCGGATAATGATAAATTAAAAAACAATACCTATTCAATAGACCCAAGGGTAAAGACAAAGTGTAAAATTGTCATAATATATCGACAAAGAATGAAAAAAAAAATATAACCCGGGGCAAGGGCTCCTTAAGAGAAACAAGATATTCCCAAATAATGGCCATAAAAACGCGACATCGGAATAATAAAAGAGGGAAAGTGACGACGTTAAGTGAATATGGAGTCAAGTGAGCTCATACGACTCATGACTAGATCCAAGTAATGGCAGACTGTGCAAGTAATAACATGGTATTCGCTAAGGTACTATCGATTCCTTTCTCAAAAAACGTACTAATTTACTAGGAGTCGGTGTTATATTGAATGAAAATGCCATCATTAGGACAAGCTATTGGGCTATTTATCCTGGTTATGTATGTCAATGTTTGGCAAATCATCATGTATTTTTTTCAGTCTTTTTTTCCGCCATCAAGGTAGGCTACTCTAGGAATTTACCCAATTTTGTATTATTATTATTATTATTATTGTTATTATTACCTAAGCTACAACCCTAGTTGGAAAATAGGGATGCTATAAGCCCAAGAGCTCCGACAGGGAAAAATTGCCCAGTGAGGAAAGGAAATAAACTATATGAGAAGTAACAAATAAAACCTTATAAAATATCTTAGGATCAGTAGCAATATTAAGATAGATATGCTTTATATAAACTATGAAGAAAGACTTATGACTTCCCGTTCAACATATAAACATTCGTTGCAAGTTTGAACTTCGGAAGCTCCAACGATTTAACTGTCTAATTAGAAAGAACATTCCATAATCTGGTTACAGCTGAAATAAAACTTCTAGAATACTATGCAGTGTTGAGCTTTATCATGGAAAAGGCAAGACTGTTAGAATTAACAGCATACCTAATACTACGAGGGATAGTACAGTCTTGAAAGATTTTACTACACAGAACAATATTCGAAACAAGGTAGAATGAAAGAACTAAAAGATTTCTTCAGAACAGAATGCTCACCGAAACTCTTACAGGACTTTTTCAATGAAAACTTTTCGTAATAAAAGGAGGAAGTCCGAATATGTCTCTCAACAGTAAATTTGCAATCAAGAATCACATCTAAAATTTCAAAGGAGTTCTATATAATTAAATGACATTACCAATACAAAGAACAGGATATTGAGGAGCTACTGTCCTCGAGTTATTTCACAATCATACTTTGAGTTTCGTTAGGGTTCAACTTCATGCCCCATCACTTGCACCATGCACTAATTTCAGCTACATAAAAGGGGTTAGGAAGAGATGAAATTGTGGCAAAGGGAGTAGCATCCTCTGCATATGTAAAGAACATGTTTTCAAGGACAAACCACACACATATTGTATAGAGTATGAAAAGTAATGGGCCAAGAAGAATACCAGATACTTTGCCAAGTATAGTTATTCCAAGTAAAACCTGATCTGTTACCCTTCCAAAAAAGATGTCTTCTGCTTCTCCAAATTATTGCGTCTACAATCATTATTGAACCAGGCTTTGTCTTTCACCCTTTATTTTAACACATGAGAAGGGACACGCTTGTCAATTATGTTGACCTGATTCCAATTCAAGAGAACAATAGGCACAATGATGATCAATTCAAATGCCACAAATCACTCAAAATCCCATTCCAGTCTGCTTGAGATATATAAATTATATATCTTGCATGACCATGACACATTAGAAACAAGCTGTTCAGTCTTAATTACTAATGATTCCAAGGCATGGTCAGGCATCCAAACTGGAGAACCAACCTTACTTGTTATAGTACCATATGAGTCAGTGTACACTAGGTTCAATCACTTACCAGATCTGTGAGTAGCTTCATGGATGTTTTGTTCACAGCTTGATTCAGGGGAAAATTCCAAATTAGGAGGAACAGAATTTAACCACTTCTTACGGTAAACGTTGAAATCACCAACAAGTACAAAAAGGGCATTTCTATCATCCAGTATCTTAACCATGATAGACAACCGAAGAGAGAATTATCTTAGTATGGATCCGAAAGATTGTACACAAATAAAAGTTATGCCTACGACAAACATTTATGAACTGAACCTCGTGACATTCACATTCATAGAAGAACTAATAGGAAGCAGGGTACTTATGTTCTAATATACACCGTCATTCCCCTTGCCCTAGAAATGGCATTCTGTTTCAAAATTATAGGTTTACTAAAACTTGGAATAAGGAGCTCATATGAGTGCCTCATTTGAGAAACCATAATAATACCATACTGTCTGAAGACAACTGTAAGGTCTCTCATATTGATATTCAGTCACCGAATATTGCAAAATATTAGACGACATTAGCGAAATCTGGGAC
>NC_090727.1:165970005-165972505 GCF_036898095.1 Palaemon carinicauda | reverse complement strand
ATTGTTATCATATTTAAGGTCTATACTATCCTCTTTGTTAACAGGTCTACTATTATCCTCATTATTCGAGTTCCATTCCTAATTTGCACACCTAATCTAAATCATAATTTTTATAAAATTTTACACTAAATGCAAAGTATCCCATTATCAACATTATTGTTAGCTTTTACATTCTTAAAATCAGCACAACCACTAGCATATAAAAATTACGATACTATTATCAACATTGTTAAATTATATATTACAACACCAAACATTACTAATAATAGTATTCGTACTAATAATAACGAATACATATCTATAGTATATATTTAACTCTATTGACAAGATATCTCAAATACAAAGAGGAATATGAAAGAATTGAATTTCAACTTCACAACTTATATGTAAATAACAAAAATAATACGTATTCTCTTCTGTGATGTCATAACTAAGAATTGGAAAAATTAGAACATGAACCTGAAACATCCGCTATATATCGAATAATAAACATAAAAGAAATACGAAATATTGCAAAACTTTACCTATATGCTATCTTCTGATAAAAAATAGATTATTAATGGAACAGTCAGAATAAAACTGCATATTCTTGGCTGTATTATCTACGCCATACACAGCCATCTATTGACCAAAGGATAAGCCCAAGGCCACAGATATTTGTTTTCCCTCCGCGCAACAACAGTTCTAAATCTTCCACAAAGCGTCTGCCTGTGCCGTTACATACAGTTTCACAGCTTCAGTTCCTGTTCCGAAGTGTGAAATACATGATTGCATTCGGCAAAGTGAAAATGTATAAAGCAAGACCTCCCGAACTCGAATTCTGCGTCCTGCGTTTTTGTTCAAGGTAAGATTCTATGTTGGATAGGATAATTTCAGCATAATGTATATATGATACTGTGATTATCTGTACGCTATTTTTCTTGATATTAGCTATATTTAACGAGAACACGCATAATGTACGTCTCTAAACAAGGACTATCTACCTCTGTTTTTTATGCTAATAATTACAGCACATGAAAAGACAAATTAGTAAAATAAAATACTGAAATATTAGTGGCGAGTCTAATTTCTTTTTGTTGAACTCTCTCTCTCTAAATTATATGCACAATCTATGTGTTGAATGTTATCTAATCTCAAGAGCAAATACTTGTATGACCAACTAGCAATTATAAAGTAGTTATAACACATTTGGGTCACCATTCGACATACGTTCAATCAAAACAAGATTTGTTGTGACAAGTACTATTGGCATAGATATCCTGATAAATTTTTCCAATACTTTATTTTTATACATATGTTTTTTTAACATGGTTTATTCTCTACATTTTCATTTTTGTTATGTTACATTCTTTCTGTACTTCACTTAAACTTTACTTTTTTTTTTAAAGAAATGTGCTTGGTAAGTTGAGCAATTGCGTCTAAGGGTTATCTAAAATAAAAGCGCGCTAAATAAGGTAAGAATATGTCCAAGGTTGAATAAAGTCAATGATTGCGTAGATGAGTGCACACTGAATAATAAAAATAACTGTAAATATGCGAACACTATGCATTAAATGATACCTGTATGGATTGCATAGTCATTGAAAAACAAAACAACCGTATGAATATGTAAAACATCATGTAATGACAACAGTGGGATTGCTAACAAACTTCCAATAACAACGATTAATGCGTGAATATGAACAAAATTAGAATAATAACGAATTTGGTGCAAAAGTATACATACTTTGAGCCAGTATGAGGATAACTGTGTAAAAGTGTGAATGGTATATATTTATATAAGCATATAAATATAAATGCTTCCACCTATCCCATATCAAAATTTACATTTCAAAAAGTACAATGGTGACACTTTTATTCACCCTGGGAATCAACAGAAAAGATATTTTTTCTCCCTCATTAATCAAATAAGTTGTGGTTTAAATAAAGAAAGTCTGCAGGAAATCAATGTGGGAACTTGAAATAAAACGTTCAAAAAGAAGTTTAGGAATAAGAATCTCACAGAAAACTAAGCAGAAAACCAAGGATCATATCAACCAGTTTGATGTGCTTCTAGGCTTTTTTTTTTATTAATGTCTTACACCTTGCACAAATACTACGCTTTTCAAAAGTATATCGCAAGCGCGCTCTCTCTCTCTCTCTCTCTCTTTCTCTCTCTCTATATATATATATATATACACACACACACATATATATATATATATATATATATATACACACACACACACATATATATATATATATATATATATATATATATATATATATATATATATATAAACATACATAATTATCTACGTACACTCAGTTTGTCCACTAAATTCACTCTCACTCTCACTCTCTCTCTCTCTCTCTCTCTCTCTCTCTCTCTCTCTCTCTCTCTCTCTCTATATATATATATATATATATATATATATATATATATATATGTATATATATATAATCTCTATTACACAATTTTTAGAATTTGAGTTTAATAAAAGATTGAAAAAAGCAAATC
>NC_090727.1:165952505-165955005 GCF_036898095.1 Palaemon carinicauda | reverse complement strand
TTTTAAAACATGTTTCTTTTTTGGCTTACGAATATTCAGATGAGTTAAGATTGTCTCGTGGTCTGCCACCAAGCTTGGTATAATATCAATTTTTGTTATCATAAGTTTAGCATTTGTTATTACGAGATCAATTAAAGACGCTGATGTAGGAGTAACTCTAGTAGGTTTGTTTACTATCTGATCGAAATTTAGTTTTTTAATTAGTTTAGACATTTTATTCTCGGTCTTTAGCAGATCATCATTAAAGTCCCCATAGATAAATATATGCTTATTTCGTAAAATAATTTCTTTAAAAATATCAGAGATATAATCAAAAGAGGTTGCCGGTGCTTTGGGATGGCGATATACGCATCCTACAATAACAGAAGGAAACTTGCGATATTGAATCGAGATCCACTTATCTTGAAAGGAAAAAAAGGAAAATTCTTGTAGTTCATGATCAGCAAGTTACCAAATCATGTATGCCACCTTCTCTGTACTACTCTTTCAAAAGCAAAGAGAATGTACAATCTTGAGCTCCAGATCCAAGACTGTCGTGGTGAGAGTAGAGAATTAAACAGCTCTCACAGTGAGTGTAATGAAAGAAGACTGTTTGGCATAGCAGTCATTAGACCCAAGATGAAAGTGCGTGATTTTGCTTACAAATTAGAGAAGAGTGATACTGTGTGAAGGCGTTGACGATTAGCATCTGATGAGCCTCTAGCGTTTCTTTCTTTTTGTTGTTGTTGCTGTTGTTGCAAAAAAATATTCAACATAAATTTTGTAGACAGGCATTGAGTGCCACCGTGACAGCGGTAACTTTCCTCATTTTCTTAAACAGTCGTCAATACTTGCATCTCAACTAAAAATCTGTTGTAGTTTTTTCTCACGCAAGTTACGATGTTTTGGTATTAGCAATTCCTAGACATAGACTTGCCCTTGTCTCTCTCGGTCTTGGGTATTTGTGTCTTTCTTAATTTGTTGCCTAATTTTTCCAAATTTCAACTGTCAAAAAAGAACAATTTCCTTCAACACTTATCCTCCGGTATAAGCCAGATAAGGGCATTAGGTTCCCTTCCTCTGTCCCGCTTCATCCATTTCCCTTCGCAATAAAAAAAAGGTCAACAAAATAACATGATCTGACGTGGCGCGATTTACCCATGAACAGAACCTCGAATTAAGGCAATTTCGGGAGAAGAGAAAGTCGAAGCCAAAGCTGCCGTATGGAAACACGACACCAATTTCACATGTCACTGACAATTGAAACGTTGCATTACTTTTCAATGACATGTTCAGTTTCGGGTCCCGAATTTCGCAGCGATTTTGGCCAGAAAAGGGGGAAAAAGTGAACTACGAGACAATGGCCGCCAGTCGGGAAACTGTCTCCTTTAACTAGCTATTTATTTTCTGACGTTTTTGCATTTTATTTTTCTCGCATCTTTGTCTGAACTACGTATAGGAATGTGTATCAGGATAAATGACTAAGAGACTAAATTAACACCGATGAAACGATTTTAATCTCGATGATAATTTGAAATAAAATTTAAACAGTAAATATTCCCACTTGATAGTCTAAGTTAATAATATGCTTCATACCTTTTTATAATGATTAAGTCCTCATGCACACACAAACACACACACACACACACACACATATATATATATATATATATATATATATATATATATATATATATATATATATATCACCGTCATTGGACATGATTAGTCGACCGCAGAACAAAGGCCTCAGTAATATCATTCTACTCGTGCCTGTTCATGGTCGTACTATGCCAATAATATCAGCAAATATACCGTTAATCCATAGTCTAGTATACGTGTTCCGTCAATAATGACTAAATGTTTAGAAAGATATCCATACACACAGATTCAACGCCTCCCAACTTCTCCCCTTTCCTAACTACAACACGGTAGTTGAGGTTTCCGAGTGTACTTCTTGGGGTATCCCCTCTCATAAGGGTATGACTACTCCTCTCCCCAAGACCAGAGGGACAGAGAGAGAGAGACCGGGTAATTTTACATCTGGCAATGCCACTCGGCGTGACCGGGAAAAATATATATATATATATACATATGTATATATCTATATATATGTATGTATATATACACACATATATATATTTATATAAATATATATATATATACATATATATTTATATATATATATATATATATATATATATATATATATATATATTTATATATATATATATATATATATATATATATATATATATATATATATATATATATATATTAGAAGAGTTGGAAGACCCAGGCCTGCATGGCTGAGGACTATGAAGCGTGACTTGAGAGATGATGAATGGAAAAGTATTGATTCAAAAGCCAAGATAGAGACGACAGGCGAAATCTAACCGAGGCCCTTTGCGTCAATAGTCGTAGCAGATGATGATGATGATATACACATATATACATATATATGTGTATGTTGAATTTCAGATGTAGAAACTTGTTGCAAATGCTTTTATGTTGAACAGGC
>NC_090727.1:165925005-165947505 GCF_036898095.1 Palaemon carinicauda | reverse complement strand
GATATTTCAGTCGAATGCGTAACAAACCAGCCGCAATATAATTCATGAGATGGCGTATAGAGGCATATTCTTCCGACGTGTTACAATTATTTTGCGACGAAGAGAGGGAGAACTATTACTAATATTTCAGTGAGAGCTGACATCCTAAGAGACATGTAAAGCAGGCAATCATATACCGTATTTTTAACGTAATAGTTAAATTGGAGCATGTTAAATAATGGTTATAGGAATGACAATGCACTTAAATTTGTTGACTTGCAAGACCCGGAATATAAAATGTTTGTTTATTTAAATATGTGCACGCATATTATATCTATACAGTATATCGCCCCTTTGCTATTATCATCATCATCACTATTATCAACTGTCTTTATTATTTTGTATATCGCACCTACCTGACTCCGTCCATACGTCCATAATAATGATAAAAAGAATAATAATACAAAACGGGGGTAAATACAACATAAGTATACGTACAAAGTTAATGTTAGTGGAATCCTATCAAATGAATTTCAAGTGAACAGTGAAGTACTAAAGGGGAATGTGTTTCCACCTATGTTGTTCATCCTCCTCATGGATTTTGTAATGCATAGAACAGTTGGGGATGTGTGAGAAGGATTGGACTGGATTGGTAATAGGAATTTAGCTGACCCAGAGTATGCTAATGAAGCTGTCCTTATTAGCAGAACACCACAGGATTTGCAATGCCTGCTCACCAGAATTCATGAAATATCACAGGAGGTTGGGCTTAAGACAAATAGAAGAACAGAGATGATGAGAGCGGAATATGCAATGGAAGATGAAATATCATTGGAAGGAGAAAGGATTAACGAGGTACAAGCATTTAAATATTTAAGAACTATGATCTCTAATTCAGGGTCTTTAGAATTGAAATTTAATGAAAGATTGAAAATGGCAAATCAGACAATGGCTAGGTTAAGTAAAATTTGGAAATCAAATCGCCTGAAATTATATATAGAAAAATCAAGCTATATATCAGTTTAGTGAGATCGGTGTTACTGTATGTGCATGAGTTGTGGTATGACAATAAAACAATATTCAACAGATTTTTTTTAGATTTCAGAACAAAGCTCTTATACGACTATTGGGAATGAAATGGAAGGACAGGATTAGAAATGAAACTGTAAGAGAGATTACTCGAGTGCCATATGCGGATTAGATCAGGGCAAGGGGTTGAAGGAGATAGTGTGGGCATGCTCTTTGTACACCCCAAGAGAAATTAGTTCACCATACCTTTAATTAGGCTCCCCAAGGAACTAGAAGAGTTGGAAGACTCAAGCCTACATAGGTGAGGACTAAGATGCGTGAAGTAGGAGCTGATGAATGGAGAAGTATTGATTTATATAGCAAAGTTTCCAGGTCTTATAATTAACTCTACATCTTCAGCACATTATGATCCCTTGTGACCACTTTATAACGCGTTCCCATTTAACCATTACGTGTATTATTATGTACACTATGCTCCTTATTTTTTCCTGTACTATTATGCCTACTTTACTCAATGTAACTGGATTTACTCCCTGTAATTACAACTGTTAAGATTTTGTTACAATTTTCTTGCACGATGTTGACACCGCTATAAGTGAAATTCCGATATCTTTGAAAATAAATCAAAGGATCTGCTTAATTATATATGTTATTATATCTCTCTCCTTTATAATAATAATAATAATGATAATAATAATAATAATAATAATAATAATAATAATAATAATAATAAACTTTATTTCACCATAAAATCAAGTAAATTGCTTGAATAAAAAGACGAACTTTTACCAAAAAATGCAGTAGAAATTTCAACCTAGATCATAATATTAATACTTCAATACATCAAACTTTAAATACAAAAGTGGGTAAGTACATTTGTTCACAAGCTTATTTTAACAAAACCAGTATCATACACATATGCACAAACAAATACGCATTTCACATAAATACAATAATTACAGCTCCATATGTAATCATACATTGCACTCACTCCAATAAGGTATTTGATTAATATATTCTGAATACCATATCAAGACATATACGGTATATTACAAATATCTGTACTTGCAATTCAGATATATATATTTTTTTTCTTTTAAACATTCAAAGATCTGTTCCATCATTGTCTAGTTCTGGACAAACGCACTACGTAACTTGCCTCTACCCGTTTCATAAAACTAAACTGGGAAGTCCTCATCATCTCGCTTAAGCTCATCACTACTAAGATCTACATATCTTTAGACTTGGATAACTACCACGGATTCAACTATGAAGAGGGACAGCTATACTGCGTAATCCCTTCAGTTATCTCAAGATATTATTGTAGACTACTAGTTACCTTAACACGTTTCTTATTTTTTACAGTTTGATACGCAGTATAGAGAGTAACATAACTTGAAGAGTGCATTTTACAATGTAACAAAACTTACATTTCCCTATCTAAGAATTTCCTCTATAAATTAGTTTTCTCAACTTGGTGTTTCTAGGTAGTATACGCATACATATTATCATTGTAAAACTGAACATCATATAGTGATTATCTGCAAAACTGTTACAAATATTTAGGTCATTCAAGGTGGAGACTGCTGGTACAATGTTAATCACACAGGAGAAAAACTTCACCGCTATATTAGCCAGACTATTGTTTAGGTCATGATTAATATAATCGACGTATTCTCTTGCTTGAGGGCACACTCGGGTTCAGTATTCTATCTGATTTATCTCCCTGTTGTTTTTGTTAAAGTTTTTCTAGTGTTTTTCTAGTTTATATAGGAAATATTTATTTAGGTGTTGCTGCTGTTCTTAAAATATTTTATTTTTTCTTGTTTCCTTTCCTCACTGGGCTATTTCAATTGTTGGAGCCCTTGGGCTTATAGCATCCTGCTTTTCCAACTAGGGTTGTAGCTTAGCAAGTAGTAATAATAATAATGACAACAACAACAACAACAATAATAATAATAATAATAATAATAATGATAATAAAAATAATAATAATAATAATAATAATAATAACAATAATAATAATGATACATTAAAACGATACGGACTCAAAATGGAGCCTGCTTAAAACTATTCTTCATATTAAAACCATCTGAAAGAATATTTCCCTAAACAACTCTTGGAGACTGGTCAAAGAACCAAAACATCAATCAACGAACCACAAGGAGGGGCATACCACGATCAATCGGCTTCGTATACAATTTCTAATAGCTCACTCTGTCAAACGCGATTTTAATGTCTACATAACATAGGTAAACTGATGTGTTCAAAATGTTGCAATAGTTAATCATCTTTAAAGCATATAAACAAAACTCAGTTTAAAACAAAAATGGTTGTCTAAGATGGCAGAAGAACTTATGCTAGCTATGTTGGACTTGAATATGCACTTGAAAAGAAGATAAGTGTTTATGCTTTTGTTGACAAAGTGCTTTGTTTGCCTTAAACAGTAAAATGTCTACTGATGATTTAGTTTTAAAATGTAGAAAATGTAAATACAAAATAAATTCTTGTAAGTTTCATGTTGATTCCATCTCATTGTGGTATTTACTTTAACGAAGTTGCTGACTATTTGACTAAGGATAAATGTGACGAGTAGATTATAGAATACAATGGTATATTAAGCATTGGTGGAATAAAATCTGAAATACGAAAAGTGAGGAAGCAGTGGGAGTTTGACGGTGCTCGTATGATAATGAACAATGGCAGCAGCAGCAACATGAAACACAACGATGTCCTTATGAACAATACTATACTCAATTTTTTTTTTGAATGAGGCGCATTTACACTGACTCGCAGCGGTGCCCTTTTAGCTCGGAAAAGTTTCCTGCTATCTGATTGGTTAGAATTATCTTGTCCAACCACTCAGCGAGCGGAAAACTTTTCCGAGCTTAAATGGTACCCCATGCGAGTCGGTGCAAATCTGCCTCACCAAAAAGAATTGACTATAGTTTTGCTTATAGTAGAGCTTCACCCCGATATGACTCTTTTATGATGAGGTTACGGGTTGGATATAGACATACTTGGGAGTATGATGAAGGTTCTGAAGGAATGTCTTGCAAATTATGTACTAATGTCAAATCCCAAACTTTGTATTAGAAATAATGGACAGTAATGGTTTGGAAGAATTCAGAGATTGTAATATTAATGATATGTCTGAGATGGTTTGTTATGGTTAAGAGAATCTTGAATAAGTTTTCAAAGTTTGATATACTTTATTAATAATTTTGTTCAATATTTGGATATTTGTTAATTATATATCGACATTTGTAAATAAAGTAGTTGGATCACAGATTGTTCAAGAAACTGCTGAGTGGGCTTGTCAGCACGCTGACATGCTCCTTTGGATGTATATTTACCGTCAATAATATTTTGAATTTGTATTTCAAAAGAGAAACAATAAGAACGCTCATGACAGTTAGTGAAAAAAAAAAAACGATGAAAACATTGAAAAGTATTGATATTACAGTTCAAACCTTATCATGAGCATATTTTTAAAATACCTTTGATACAGAATTATAATTATAATTGCTGTATTAGTAGTAGCTTTTTTTACACTAGACTTTTCTTCTGAAAGTGTTTTGCTGGTCACTGCGGCAAAAGAGCTTATTCATAAATTGTGTTTTGCTTAGTCATCAACACAATTCGGCTGTTGAATAAATTTTTCTATCCAAAGGACAACTAAAGCTTCTTCTTCTCCTGCCTAGTAGAGTGACAGCAGATCGACCGCAACACGGGACCATGAGTTCAAGTTGTTTACTGGGAAGGATAGTGCTGGGGTTTGGCACCACAGTGGAGGGTGAGGCTGTTCCAGCTGACGTTTTGATGCGCGTCTCTTGGGATGATACTAGAACTGACACCTTTACCTTCACTTTTTATTATTATTATTATTATTATTATTATTATTATTATTAGCTAAGCTACAACCCTAGTTGAAAAATGCAGGATGCTATAAGGCCAGGGCTCCAACGGACAAAATAGCCCTGTGAGGAAAGAAAACAAGGAAAAATAAAATATCTTCAGAACAGTAACAACATTAAACTAAATATTTCCCAAATAAACTATAAAAACTTTAACAAACCAAGAGGAGGAGAAATAAGATAAAATAGTGTCCGAGTGTACCCTTAAGCAAGAGAACTCTGACCTAAAACAGTGGAAGGCAAGAGAACTCTGACCTAAAACAGTGGAAGGCCATGGTACAGAGGCTTTGGTGGTACAGAGGCTATGGCATTACCCAATGGTTTGATTCTGGAGTGTCCTCCTAGAAGAGCTGTTTACCATAGACAAAGTCTCTTCTACCCTTACCAAGAGGAAAGTAGCCACTGAACAATTACAGTGCAGCAGTTAGCAGTTAATCCCTTGGGTGAAGAACAATTGTTTGATAATCACAGTATTGTCAGTTGCAGGAGGACAGAGGAGAACCTGTAAAGAATATGCCAGACTATTCGGTGTATGTGTAGACAAAGGGAAAATGAACCGTAACCAGAAAGAAGGATCCAATGTAGTACTGTCTGGCCAGTCAAAGGACCCCATAACTTTCTAGCGGCAGTATCTCGACGGGTGGCTGGTGCCCTGGCCAACCTACTGCATCATCAATGTTTTCTGGGAAAGCTGAATGAGTACATCATCCCCCAAGTGACCGAATCTCTCGCAAATATTGAACCACTTCATGATTTTGTAATTTGTTACTCAAATCATTGCAAGCATAACAACCTCACAGGGGCGGGACCCTCACGTCTCATTAAACAAGCCATTGGCTCAAAACGTGGGATCCATTTTATATATATATATATATATATATATATATATATATATATATATATATATATATACATTAAGTCTTTATTGAAGTATTTTAAAATCCTTTATCCCGGAACACATCGCTCTTTTACTGATATCAAATATCTCTCTACTCACTTAGTGAAAAAATCCCAAATGCCCCTCAGGTATGTCTCGTGTAAGTGATCTGCAAACCAAGTCGCACGAGAACACAAGCCACCTGGAGTCAGAATCTAACGTTTGCACTAAAATCTAGGAAAAAGATTTTTCAATTTGCATCACTAAATTCCCATTTACCTGATGTTATCTTTCCAAGTTCAAATCTAACATGCAAAGGAAAATGATCAGAACCATAATAACTATCATCGACATGTATGTTTCTTATTGCATTATGCATTATCAAATAAGATATATAATGGGCAAGCGTGACGTCGTATTATTAACACGAATAAAAGTATTAGCTGGCACCAAAACAATATCAGTAATAATAAGGTATTTGGAAATACAAAGCTATTTTTCTCTACTTCATAATGGAAAGGACTGGCAAGATTTGCAACGTCATCATCAAATACAACTAAATCAGATACATAACGATTATTTATTATAGACATACTTTTACCCATATACATTGCATGTCATATTCATTTGAATTATCTAGAGAGAAATATGATAAATATGAATTCATTAGTATAAAATTAGTCCATTCAATTTTATTGAAAAGCCAAGATAGTTATAATGCTGATGAGAAGAAAAATGCATTTTATGCAAGTTTCAATAAAGATAATTACTAATTAAGAGAAATCCAGTTTAGAGAGAACATAATTACTTTTATGATGATTCTCTCTTCATTTTATCATATATCAAATCTGATACTTTCAATTATCACCAGAAATAAAATTAGAAGGACAAAGTGTCAAAGGGCAAAAGTGTCAAACAAAGTGTCGACATTAAAAAAAATAATAATAATCAAAGCGACAGTGTTTCGACCCGTTTTGTCCTTATGGGAGTTGGCACGGTATATAAACGTATTAATTGAGTGTTTTAAATGGCTAAATAGATATTAACTTACATCATCTAAACAATGACTAAATTTAATTCGTGTTCCGTGGCTAACTCTGCTCGAAATTTAGCATTCTCTCTTTGTTCATCTGTTTCCGGAAGAGTACATGCTTCGCTACGCGCGTCAACCGCGTATAAGAGTATTTTGGCGTTAATTCTATTATCTTATTATTCATTCAGCTCTAGTAGACACGATATCTGTTCAACACTTTGTCCATTTCGTCATTCTGTCTGTTCGACACTTTGTATTTCGACATTTTGGTCTTCGATAATTTGACTACATACAGAGCTAATCTGGAAAACTTATAAATAATGGCGTTGTTACTATAATAATAATATTAATAATAATAATAATAATATAGAAAAAAAAATCACAGAAAAGGAAACCACACAAAATTAGCCTAATAACACATGGCTGATGTCATAAATAACAGCGGAGACTGGCGGGCTCATTCATTTCCGGACACGTGAAAATGTCATGTCCAAATATTTGAACACGCAGTTTGAACGCATCGCATCATATAAGCAAACAAGTTATTAGCATTCCGCGTAATTACACAAAACCTTAGAGAGAAAGAAGAAAAAAATAAACGTTTGATCATATTTTTTTATAAGTCGTAAATTACCATGGCCTCTAATTATGGAAATAACAAAGTGAATCCATCTGGTTAACGTAATTTCTATTTTTGAATCAACTCAAGTTATAGGTTGTAATCACTCGCATTTGATCATTTGTAAGTTTGTTAGTATGCAATTCCCTGGCAATTGGATCGTTGCATCATTCCTTATTTTTAGAAATCGAAAACTGAATAAAGAAAAACGTCTTTTTAACAAAAGTTTCAGGGAAAGTATATAATATGTGTGCGTGTGTTAGGGAGGGTGGATTTGAAATTCTGAAACCCACAACTATACTTACAACTGTGCGTTTCTAGGTTACAGAACCTCAAAATTTAATACACAAACACACACACACATACTGTATATATATATATATATATATATATATATATATATATATATATATATACATATATATATAATATATATACATATATATATATATATATATATATATATATATATATATATATATATATATTATACATGAGAGAGAGAGAGAGAGAGAGAGAGAGAGAGAGAGAGAGAGAGAGAGAGAGAGAGAGAGAGAGTGTGTGATGTTTCAATGATTAAAAAAGAAATAAATACTATTATAAATTCCGCTCATTTTGGTCCATCTATAAATCACTGATATTTATTAAATTCTAATCTTACATATGTTGGGCAATCTAATCTCTGGTAGCTCCAGAGGCGGAAGTTTTATGCGAGAAATTCAAGACGGTTTTGAGGGACATTCGAAATGTTAGTCGTGTTCAGATAAATTCAATATGACAACCGTTTTTTCAAAGAAATTCTCGATGGTAGTCGCGTGCTGGGAAAACCTAGAAGGCTGATTGACAGACTATTTTTGAATGGGAAACGATTCCATATTGCTCTAACACTTTTTTAGTTATTCCAATAACTTTCCAGCATGCAAATGTAATCTTTGTGAGGAATTTTGACAAACAATATTACAAAGTAATAGAGTTGGCAAATCAGTAAAGTTATAGTTTTGGTTGAGATTGTTTCCTTACCCTACTGATGGTATCAATACCAGATCTAAATAAATAAATAAACAAACAAAGGGTAAGAAAAAAGGCATATAATTGAATTCAGGAAATACAAATTACTGCCAATGAACAGCACAGAGGTTGGTATGGCCCCTTTTTTTTTTTTTTTTTTTTTTTGAGCATTATTAGTATAGGATGATTTTGTTCCTTTTAGTCTTTTATCAATCAGTAGTAATATTTGGTTTCATTTGTGTAACCCTTTCTACAATCCAGTTATCCAGTTATGTGTTTCCATATTCTGAGTAATAATAATAATAATAATAATAATAATAATAATAATAATAATAACAATAATAATAATAATAATAATAATAACAACAATAATAATATTGATTAGGTAAAAATAAAAAGAACGATTCGAAAAATATCACATTGGTAGCTTTATTATTAAAATGGTGTATTCATCAAAAAAAAAAAGAAAAAAAAAAGAAAGGACATTAATGAACTTACAGATTAATCTGATGTATGAAAACGATCATAATTGCTTATATGGAATGAGCAGTAAAAGCATTTGAAGCGTCGCGTCATGAAAGCACGATCAGTGGGCTTTGATGTAAGACCAGCCTTTTGTGAATTAAATCGACAATTTATGGTGGTTCTGTGATACAGTATTATAAATTAGGTTACACGGTAATATGGCACCAATCCTTTTTTATTCGCCGTGATAGCCGGGGACATAAAAATAGTTCTTAACTGAGTGCGTAATGTACTTACTACAAAGTCACCCACATAGTGAAACACCCACTATACTGTTATTAATCAGATAAATGGAGAAAACAATACCAAATATTGAAAGTTTGAATGTGAATGGATGCTGTGTGAAAATATATAATAGTTAATTTGTTAAAGGAGAAAATGTTATATGATATAGTACAGTATATACCTAAACAAATGGAAGGGCCATGATCGACATCGTAGGTAGCTGAAAGATGTAGAGGTTGGAAAGGATTGACAGATGCAGTTTGAAGACTGTAGGATGAATAGGCCTATACATATTCGTTAGTTCGAGGATTTTACAGATAAAATTGAATGTAAAAGAAGAGAATGGAAAGGAACTATTTTTATCTGAATCCTAGTCAAGCTTGGTAAATAAAATTTGAAAGGACGATTGAGCTAGGCAATTTTAACAAAAAGGTAGAAGGCAGGGGTAGAAATGACATTCTTGGTAGGTATGGATGTCCGTAAGTAAATGAAAAGAAAAAAAATAGAAAATGATATTCACTGCTAGACAAGTTTGGAAGGCGAAAATGGTGAGAATATGTGTTACTAGAACACAAAGGAGAAAGTTGAATGCATTAATTGATAAAGGAGTGGCTGGCGGTATAATTGTTTGTAAATGGGTTGACGTGAGTAATAAGATGAATATATGTTCAACAAGAAGAAGTTAAACTGTGGGTATAAGTGTAATTATGACAAGTGGATTTCATAAGAAGGAAGTGACTATAGCATATAAGAAAATAATAATGGGAAAGTCTTATCTAAAAAAAAAAAACAAAAAAAAAAACAAAGGTGTAAAAAATATACTTTGTATGTAGAGTTTATAACGAGGTCATAGAGAGCAGGGATTGTTTGAAGTACAGGTGGGTGAGAGGAGATGATAAAATAGTAAGTCTTTATGGTTAGGAGAAGAGAGTCTTAGAGAAAAAAGAAAAAAGAGTATTTTAGGTGAGATTTCATTATATAAGAAAGATCGCATGCAACTATAAAAGAGAATAGATAAGGTTGTTTACAGCAAGAAATATATAATGTATTTTGAGCATGTACAGTACATGAAAGAAGGATATTGCCCGAAGAGAAAGAATTTCCCCCCTCTATTTAAAAAAATATTTTGAAGGTTCATTGAATGTGGAAGATTGAAAAAAAAATGCTGAGGTGAAGGATACAAAAGCACAAGGGATTAGTGCAAGTTGGCGAGTGAATATGGAAGTAACTGTTGAAGGAGTAAAGAGGGTAATTATGTGGATTCAGAATGGAAATATCTTATGGGTTGATGGGATTAAACATGAGATACTACAGTGAGTGTTTGATGGAATGGCTAACCAAGGTTTGTACGGCATTTCTGGATGATTGAAAGGTTACGAAGAAAATTAGTGAGAGAAATTATCATTTGAAGGTTTAAAGGCCACTCATGGATGGCACACAGTGACACTGTCCTATTGAGCAGGATGATGCCCTAGAGACTGACCACATATACAAATAATCGGCGCCCAAGCCCCTCTCCACCCAAGCTAGGTCCAAGGTGGGCCAGGCAAGGGCTGCTGATGACTCAGCAGATAGACCTATAGGCTGCCCAAAATGTCCCATCCTTAGCTCACAAGGATGGTGGGGTTGCAGCAACCAAAGAAACTAACAAGTTTGAGCGGGACTCTAACCCCAGCCTGGCGTTCACGTCAGGGACGTAGCCATATTGGCCATCACAACCCTAGTATTAACGTAATGATAATATAGTAGACTGAGAATTACCTGGGCATAAAATATCTTACCATACCAGGGAAGTCTTAATGCAAGATCTCAATTAAGAAAGGGAGATAGAGGACAAGAGGATTGATAGAGAAAATAAACTATGGGTTTAAACAAGAAACATGTGTTGATCAAATATATGTTGTTAAAAATTTAAAAAGTAATAAGGATGATATGAGGTATACATGTTCGCTGAAACATTAAATAATAAGAATGATAGAAAGCAAACTTGAGGAGGTCGAATATGTGATGAAAAGAACATCCATATTTGAGACCAATTACAACTTTTATAATTAGAATTATATGCATTGGAATTTGTATAAAAAAAAGAATAAATGGTTTAGAGCCAAAGTGAGTCTCTGATATTATTAAAGCTTAATGTTTAATATTACTAAGGAAAAAGTGATTTGGGGTCATTCAAAAAGTCCTTAAATGTACGTGCGATGTTTTAGGATAAGAAAATGGATTTTGTAATCAGTGTACAATTTGGATGATCTTTGCTCATGGAAAAAAATTATAAAGCCACGGAGGACTTCAGGTATTTGCAAGAGAAGAAAGTTAAAGGTAAATTTGAACAAGGGTAATGTTATGAGAGTAAATTGAAACTAGGATGATGGATCAATTACTTTCATTTGGAGATTGGAAGAACGAATTCGGTTGATTTGTAAACATTTTTTCTATGTAGTGTGTCAGGAAGCCAATGTTGAAATGGGGGAAGCAAGTACTAAGATTATTCATGATAGAGGTTAAATTGAATATTAATAAAAGAGAAACGATGAAAACTCTTGGCATGAGTTGTTTACAGAGTACATATAGGTTGCATAAGTCATTTTGAAAGAATGAAACGTACGGAATTAGGTATAAGGAAAAAAGGAATCAGTCTCTTGAGATAATTTAATCATATGGAAAATATGGAGAAAAATTATTTAGTAACAAGAATGATGAGGTGTTAAAATACCGAGAACAACAGATGATTGGATTATAAGAGCTATTAGAATAGGGCATCAACAGCCAGAAAACACGCAAGTGTGAAAAAAAATAAGATAAACGAAGGACTGTGCGTAATGGTGGTCGAAATGATATTAGACGAGTCTCCTGTGTCCTAATGTGGAGTGACAAATGTTATTGAAGGTTCTGCACAAGTCGTTCATCCATACTTCGGAAATTTAAGCGAGTGATAGAGAGAGCAAAAGACAATAGTTCTAAGTAACTTTATGTCCTCCTTTTAAGGTTTAAAAGCTACTCATGAATGACAGAAGCAAAGGACAGTGACACTGCCCTAGCTAGCAGGATGTCATAGAGACTGACCATATATATACGTGTGTGTGCGTATTTAGGCTCAAGATAAATAGAAGAAAGACAAAGATGATGAGAACGGAATATGCAATGGAAGATGAAATATCATTGGAGGGAGAAAGGATTAATGAAGTAGAACTCATTTAAATTTGATTAAGTCTGTTCATGAGCATAGTGAGTACAAAGTTCCAACTCCTTGTAATAAGTTCGTGTACCTGTAAGAATGTTGATCATTTCCAACTCCGCGTAATAAGTTCGTGTACCCGTATGAATGTTGATAATTTCCAACTCAGCGTAATAAGTTTGTGTACCCGTCTGAACATTGATCATTTCCAACTCCTCGTAATAAGTTCGCGTACCCGTATGAATGTTGATAATTTCCAACTCAGCGTAATAAGTTTGTGTACCCGTCTGAACATTGATCATTTCCAACTCCTCGTAATAAGTTCGCGTACCCGTCTGAACGTTGATCATTTCCAACTCCTCGTAATAAGTTCGTGTACCCGTATGAATGTTGATCATTTCCAACTCCTCGTAATAAGTTCGTGTACCCGTCTAAACGTTGATCATTTCCAACCCCTCGTAATAAGTTCGTGTACCCGTATGAATGTTGATCATTTCCAACTCCTCGTAATAAGTTCGTGTACCCGTCTAAACGTTGATCATTTCCAACCCCTCGTAATAAGTTCGTGTACCCGTATGAATGTTGATCATTTCCAACTCAGCGTAATAAGTTCGTGTACCAGTATGAATGTTGATCATTTCCAAGGCCAATATATAGAGGTCGGTCGGACAGGGGATTATCCATGACTCCCCCTTCAGGACTCGTCAAGCTCGCCACAATCAAGGCCTTCGCCACAATTGACCCTGCCCAGTCATACAAAACCTTTCGTAGCAGTCAGTTACCTTGTTACAACCAAAGCTATATTGTCTCTATTTACAACGGAAGCAGTCACTTAACCGACAATGCCAAATAACTGTTCTGTTTATAGATGTCTGAATACCAAGAGAAAAACAAAAGGCAATGGTATTAAGTATTTTACGTTTCCTAGAGACAAAATTTTCTGTGATAAGTGGATACAAGTGTGTTGCCGGTCTGATGAAGTCAATCCAAAACATGCAGTGGTGTGTTCAGCTCATTTCACACCAGAGGACTACATTGATGATATGAAATCAAGGTTGCTGAATATTGAGAGCCCTAAAAATATGAGGTTATTGAAGAAAACCGCTGTCCCATCTGTACATATACCAAAAGGTGAGTTAATTTCATGTAATGAAGGTAACTGAAATCCCACCTAAAAAATTGCATTGCCTCCGAAATTTATGTTATTTTCTCTTATTGAAAGAGTTCATTCTATACGAGATTTCAGTTATTTTTCAAAACAAATTAGCCTATTCTCCCAGATTACCTTGGCGATATAATTGAAAATTTGAGAACGAATTACATCATACATGCATGTGGGTTTGTGTGTTCTGCCTTGTTATATATTTCGTCAAAAGGTAAATCTTATCCTCTCTTTATTTGATTTTGTTCCAGAGAGAACACAGATGGAATCATCAATAGCTAGAGAAGAGAGGTCAAAGAAACATATTCAGAGACAAACATTGCAAGAGGTATTCAGTAAAGAGGAGGAAATGTGTAATGCAGAGCAAGATGGTGCCATTGAAGTCACTATAGGAGAAAATGGAAACTTAGATGAACCATGTGTGATAGAAAATGATAACAAGGAAGAGCAAAAAAATGAAGTACAACAATTAAGGGAACAGTTGAAACAGGTTAAGGAAGAAAATGCAAGATTAAAGGAATACATAAGTGTTTTAAATGAAAATGTTATGCAAATTATTAGAAACGTAGTGATTAAAAGAACAGAAAATATTCTAGAGCCATTATTTAGTAAAACTCAAATAAATGCAATTATAACAAAGAAAAGGGTAAGCGAATGGTGCAGTGAAGACATTGCATCTGCTTTAACTCTAAGAAGCATAAGTTCCAAATGTTACAAGTATCTGAGACTTAAGAAGGGGTTTCCATTGCCTTGTGAAACTACATTAAAAGAAAGAGCGAGTAGATTCTTGTGCGGGCCTGGGAGTTTGACAAGTGTTTTGACATTATTACGTGCTAAAGCTGAAACTTTTACAGTAAATGAAAAAATAGCGGTATTAAGTTTGGATGAAATGTGTATTAGTAATGAATGGTGCTATGATAAAGGTATGGATGTATTGTATAAGCCGCACAACAGTGTCTTGGTTTTTATGCTACAAGGTCTTGTAGAGAAGTGGAAACAACCAATTTATTTTAACTTTGATGAGACAAATCTCAAGCCGTTACTATTACAAATCATGATGTATGTTAAGGCTGTTGGTTATCCCATTGTTGCCATTGTTTCTGACATGGGATCAGCCAATCTTCGCATGTGGAAAGAATTTGGCATTGATCCTCTTGTCAATAGGATTTCATTCAAGAACCCATGTGCTGACAGGGAGATATATGTTTTTGCCGACGTTCCCCACTTGATCAAATTAGTCAGAAATAACTTCATTGATTCAGGCTTTTATGTAGGCAGTGATTTAATTAATGACACAAGTATCCGTGAAATGTTGTCAAAATCTAATACAGAATATGGACTGGCTTATAAAATTAATGAACTTCATTTATCTATTAATGGACAGCACAGGCAGCGTGTCAAGTATGCTGTGCAGTTATTATCCTCATCTTGTGCTAGTGCTTTAAGGTATTTGGAAAGTAGAGGTCTGTTGAACTCCAATAACTGGCAAGCTACCTCTGATTTTCTCTCACTGATCAATGACTGGTTTGATATAATGAATTCAAGCAACATGTATGGCGATATACCAGCGAGAAATGGCTTTGGGATCAATAAAGATTTTCAAATAAATACTTTGGAAAAGGTTATAATGGTAAAGACTTCTTTAAAAGTAAAATCTCAAAAATAAGGTGTCTATACAAATTTCAGAAGGGCATAATTCTTTCAAGTAAATCTGTTATTGGTCTTTCTAATATGGTTAAAGATGTTTTTAATGTAGATTATATCATGACTCAAAAGCTGAATCAAGACCGTGTAGAACATGTTTGGTTGCATAAGGCAAATGAAGGGCACATACGATCACCTCAATGCTGTTGAATTTAAGTTTAGACTGAGGTCATTGATTCTGGGGAAAGATGTAAAAATAATTAGTGAAAAAACGAACATCATTGCAAAGGGCAACAATTATGATATGTTGATAAATGAATCTGCATGCAATTCCAAATACAGTGATGATAGAGAATTAGCATTAGAACTGTACTTGACCAGCTCATTGTTTAAAGATTTAGATTTTGAATGCCCCTCAGAAGATATAAACAATCAAATTCTAGATAAAGAAAACGAAAAAAAAAAGGCTGCCACTGTAATTGAAGATGAAGCTCTTAAATATATAGGTGGTTATATTGTAAAAAAGTTTTCTACAAAATATCCACAATTAGGAAGACAGATGAAAGAGTGTAAAAATTCAAATGAATCGTGGATTGGGATAGTAAACAGAGGTGAATTGTACATGCCATCAGATGAATTTTATTCTCAATTAATTGTGCTACGAGAAGTTTTCAACACAATCCACGGTTCATCACTTTTAGAAGGGAAATCGTGCAAAAAATCTCTTGATGCTGAATTGCAACGATCAGGAGTAAAGGTCCCAGACGACATTATTGATTTTTTTGCAAAGATATCTATATATTTTAGACTAAGGTACTTAAATAATGCTATCAAAATTAAGAAAAGAAAGACAAAAATTGAAAATGATCGGGGAGATGACAGAAAAAAATTAAAGATAAATATTTAGATATGTTTAAATAGTTTTTACATTTCAGGATGTTCAAGCAATGAATTTTTATATTTAAAGTTAAATATTTAGATATGTGTAAATAGTTTTTATTTATGATTATATTTAAGTGTGTACATATTATTTTCATTAATAAAAGTTACAACTACAACCGAGTTTCCTTCAATTCTCACTGATGAATTCACACTGCTGTACTGTCTACAGTAATATTATTTTATCAATAAAATTGTTTAGGCATTCTCAGAATTTTCTGATAACGGAAGTATCAAATTAAGTAGTCAAGAGGAAGAATAATTCAAAGGAAATAACAATAATGCCTTAATATACACAGCCACGGCCTAACAGAGAATCACCAGTTGGAGCCGGAGTGACGTCACAGTCAGCCAGTGGCGGGAAGATGACAGTTCTGTCCAACCGACCTCTATATATTGGCCTTGATCATTTCCAACTCCTCGTAATAAGTTCGTGTACCCGTCTAAACGTTGATCATTTCCAACTCCTCGTAATAAGTTCGTGTACCCGTATGAACGTTGATCATTTCCAACTCCTCGTAATAAGTTCGTGTACCCGTATGAACGTTGATAATTTCCAACTCCTCGCATTAAGTTCGTGTACCCGTATGAATGTTGACCATTTCCAACTCCTCGTAATAAGTTCGTGTACCCGTATGAATGTTGATAATTTCCAACTCCGCGTAATAAGTTCGTGTACCCGTATGAATGTTGATCATTTCCAACTCCTTGTGATAATCAAACACCAATTTTTAACCCAAGTCACCTTCCCATCTCGAGGGGAAGAAGAAGGCAGGATGGGAGGGGGTTGGGGAGGGTAGAGGGAGAGATACAGAGCCCCATCATCAATAACGCTTATTCATTTGACCTTATCTTGATCTCTAGTCTTCAAGAATTTATTGGCGGAAGTTGGTAAAGTCTCAAGAAACTTAGCGAAGAACAAGCACCTAATACACCTGGGAAAGTCTGATTATGAAAGTTGGGCAACCTCTTGAGCCTCCCAGAAACCCTCTTTTTGAGTTAACAGTTGAAGCTCCGACATGAGTTTTATACAACTTTCTCGCTAAGTCTCCTCTTCCTCTCGTCTCTCTCTTTTTTATTTAGGATTTTTACCCCGTTCTCTTCTTCCTTCCAAAAGAGGATGGGCAAAACGATGAGAAGTAAAAGGCCACGATAGTTGATAACAAAATCTCCAAGGATTTAGGATTCATTGATAAAATAGAAAGGAATGGTACCATTTCTTTCGGGTAATACATTTCCGATAAAAAGTTTTCTTCCTATTCTTTAAATCATACTTTCCCTATTTAAAATTTTATAAGGAACATCCGACGTGATAATACTAATTAATTTAGACTCCAGTATCTCCAGACTTTGAGGAGCGTATTACATGAACTGAAAAAAGCAGAGTATCTCAAAGAGTTATTATGGTCTCAGGGATTGCAAACTTTGGCTATTAATAACCCTATTTCTGACAAATTGAAAAAAAAGGATAAGGTAAAACTTTTTATTGAGACCCTTGGTTTAGTTAATTAAGCTTCAAACTTTGATGTAAAAAATATTAGTATTTTTCTGGGTTCTTCGAATATAACATTAAACAATCTTACTTGAGCAGCAGGTTGTTGCACATACGGTTAAACACACAAGCAAATACATACACATACATTCAAGCACACACACACATACTCACACAGACACACACACACACACATATATATATATATATATATATATATATATATATATATATATATATATATATATATACATATTTAGTATGTGTTAACGCTCTGTTACCTCCAAGTCCCTTATAGTCTTGACAAACATTGGTACAGCTATTTCACAACCAGGTACACAATTCACTACCTAGGACAAAACAACGTTTTTTATTTTTTTCTTAGCGCATAACCATAATTTTATTCTTGCTCAAGAGAGAAACGTAGTGCCCTCACTTAGTAGATAAATTACAACACGAGGCCCATATATACATTCAAACAATTACATACAATTATACAGCATTTGAAGGTGATCTTGAATTTTCGTATTTATATTTCAAAGAATCTAGTTTTCATTTATCAATTTTTGTTGAATATTTTCCAAATTTCCAAATATTTTTTTTATAAAATTTTACCACCATAATCTATGTACTAAAGTGTTGTTCCAAAACTCAATATAGTTCTGAAGAAAGGTCGCGAAGTAATCCGAAACACGTGTTGACACAAAACAATAAATGGAGAAAAGTAAATGTATTTCTGCTGTTATCCTGAAAACTATCTGCCGGTCAGTCTTTCCGAAAAGAAACTATCTTCTATTTATTATAAATATATATATATATATATATATATATATATATATATATATATATATATATAAATACATATATATATATATATATATATATATATATAAATACATATATATATATATATATATATATATATATATATATATATATATATATATATATATATATATAAAGCTCGTCCCTTCAAAAGATTTTCTTTGCGAGTACTTTATTGAAATACAATATAATGATCTACAAAATAGCACGGTAGCTGAAACGCAATAAGAAATTATACTTTAATAGTTTATAATATTGAATATCAGCATGGACCCGGTGGTGATAAGTTTTTAAACAAGAGACGATTAGCATCTAAAAAAGCACCTCGCAACCATTTTCTTTTCTTTTACAATGTAAGAAGATTATATCTTTCCAACCACCTGGTGTCAAGGCTTTGAGCAGAAATGATGATGTGTAAGCAGGAGAGTAGTGAAAATCATACTAACAGTGACAGTTTCTCCGGTAAACTGGAAAATATTGACTCTGAAAGGAATAAGAAAAGGGGTACATTTTGAATAGTGGTGACCTATGGGAAACGTCTCTGCCTGGCGTTCTGCTGGGTGAGTGATCGAGTCCCGCTCAAACTTGATAGTTTCTTGTACCGTCTGCAACCACACCATCCTTGTGAGCTAAGAATGGAGCGGAGAGCCTAAAGGTCTACGTGCTGAGTCATCAGCAGCCATTGCCTGGCCTTTCCTGGTCCTACCATGGGTGGAGAAGGGGCTTGGCATATATGGTCATTCTCTAGGTCTTTGTCTTATTAGCTAGGGCATTATCACTGTCTCTTGTATCTGCCGTTCATTAGCGGCCTTTAAACATTTAAACTACTTGATAAGTTTATTTGTGAACAGTATACCTTTAAACACCAGCTATACTGCCTTCTCGACGATGTGGACACCAAATTCGACAATTTACCAGATAAAAAACAGATTTATATATCCGTATCTGACCACTGAAGCAATGTCTCCTAATAATAGGAATCTCCCTTTCCTGTACATTTGAACGGGAACGATAATGTTTTCTCAATTCACCAACGGATATAAAAGTGCTACAATCGAACTTTAAAAAAAAGGGGGGCCTACTTGACCTAAATGGTGAAATTGACCAAGATTATACCCGTTAACGGTTTTGTAGACAGATCCCTCACTAACCATGTAGTTAGCAATTTCTTCCTCGAAATTTTTAATCAAGATTTTAAATATATAACAAATGACGTTTTTGTCATAATGCATTAGTAAGTAATACTGATTGTAGCCGATTCGGAAGATCTCAACTCTTAAATCGCATCGCCTACGTGGCGTTACTCTCTAACTTGAGAAAATCAACGGAGAACATCATGAAAGCATATGATTGATCTGAGAAAACCCAGACAGAACTGATTCTCGAGAAAAACCAATACTTGATTCATCGTTAGAAAAACTATGATTGATCCTCATGGAATAAAAAAGATATGATAATTCTCAAAAAAGAAAAAAAAAATTATTGGTCGTCAAAAGACAATCCAGACAATGTTGACCGACGGAAAAAACTGAAACATGTTCTTTCCCTTTGAGGGAAAATGATGGACCACCTGAGAAGGATATGTCAGTTCTATCAATTGATTGATTGATTGACTGATTTGAGGTTTTCTGGCATCTTGACATCTCTATCAATTGAGGATGTTTTCACAGAATTCTCATTGACAACGTGACGACTTTCACTTTTGACTTGTACACACACTCAAATTTCCTGAAACAAGGCCCCGCTATTTCCAGTTCTCCCCCATTCTATCAAACTGTCAGTTCCGCTGTACCTTCTGTATCACCTTACCACGATTTCTGATTGGTACCACCTTTTTTCACCATATCACATTGCCTTTCATCGTTCATTGATTTCATCCCAACCATCTCAAGATATCTTTGCTTCCACTTACAGCTCAATAGTACCCTCAATAACAAAATAAAAATAATAATGAAATATACTTTTCTACAAAACTTTTCAAAAAATTTTTATCTCTCCAGCTTTTTTTTTTGCACATCGACTAATTAATACTGTAAAAAATAAAACTTCAACATTCCATTCCTTTTCTTATCCCATACAATTACATGCATGTCTCTTCCCCTTTCTTATCCATTCATACATCACACAGAAAAATATACCACTCTTGTTCAAGTATCTAATTTACTCAAAATAGTGGAACACAAAGAAAGGATTGAAACTTGAGGTTAGGCCTTTTGCCCTATTTTCTTACCCACATGCATAAAACTGATATAGCAAAAAGTGATGTTGAAGAAGTGGCATTTTTTAAAATGATGTTGCCACATGTTCCGTAGATTAAACAACCTTGTACTCAAAACTGATGGAATTGGAAAGGTGGCACAACCGCTAATCATAAGGAATTCTTAATCGTTCGTAGCTGTATTATAGTAACTTACATTGACACGCACACACATAATATATATATATATATATATATATATATATATATATATATATATATATATATATATATGCAAAATGTGAATAGCAATGTATAAAGAAGGAGGCCATTGCCTTACTATTATGTGTTAATGCAGTGCGCAAGGGCCAACTTATACTACAGAACCATTCTAGAATCAAGCTTCATCCCTAATAACTATTCAGTGGTTAAAGGATGGAACACTTTACTAAAAAAAACAGATTATTAATGGACACATCATTTCATATATATATACATACATACATACATACATACATACATACATATATATATATATAATATATATATATATATATATATATATATATTAATACCCCACCCTACACTATTAATTCGTTCCAGGAGACCAGAAATACAGATGAAAAAGTTTTATTAATGTGTTCATGGTCTCATGCAATAGCTTGTGAAGGGTAGAATCACCTGGCTGCGTCACTTCTCATGCAAAAATGCTGGACTTTGTATGTGCCACTGAAGTTGTATTATTAGATGGCTGGATATAGATAATCTTATACTGGAATAGTCTGGTTTGGCACACTGCGAAAGGGTTGTATCATGGTGGAATGATCACTGTGAATGCAATAATCCCCTTTACTAGTGCAGTCATCCGATGGGCTACCACTGTACATTTTTTTTCTAAACCTAAAAGGATAATTACCCTAACATTGCAATTTTCCATTTTCCTTCTTCAAAATATTTCCACCATTTCTCTTACAAAAGCAACTCATTTCATCTACACTCTCCTCTATAAGACATTGATAAGGAAAAACAAAATTTAACAAGGACCCTTATCGGATTTCTTAAGACGTGAACCTAGTTTAAAAGCAGAATGCACACTGTACACACACGTAATAAAGTCATATATAATTCATACAGGCATATTCTCAACTCATATCAAACATTTAAAGCATATTAATTTGAGACATGCAGTTACCCTGTACGTTCCATTACACCAGAGAAACTTAGTTCGGTAGCAAATGCAATGTTTACGCTTTTTTAAATTTCTCAGTACAGAAAATGTATACAGTAGCTGTGTGATATAATTTAGTTTACTTTCATTTCATCTTTAACAGTCATAAATCAAGCATCAAGGCATCACATTGTAAACAATCATTCACAATATAGTTATACAACAGCAATTGTTTGATTTACAAGTCATAAAGCCAGCAGTACTTTATTTAGGATAAACAAGGTGGAATAAGAACAGGTGGAATCACGAGCAGCTCGAGACGAATCAGTGACATCACGCGGAACCCAGAACTACTCATGGTTAAATATTACCGCAATGCATTTCTCGCCAAAGGCAGCAATAATTATTTACACGCATTTCTTGTAAATGAAATATGACCAGGATAAAATGATATATCACTTGAGTAAGAAGAAGAAGGAGAGAGAGAGAGAGAGAGAGAGAGAGAGAGAGAGAGAGAGAGAGAGAGAGAGAGAGAGAGAGGACTAAAATGAATAAGCAAAACTTGTATACTTTTCAATGGAAATGCATAAAGACAACAAATGAGGTTATAGACTAACACCTAGAGATTGTTAATGAATATATGCCCTTAGGCCAAACAGTAAGTATTTCCCCAGGACCTGAGA
>NC_090727.1:165905005-165915005 GCF_036898095.1 Palaemon carinicauda | reverse complement strand
GGGTATACTGTAAAGAATAAACATAGACTGAAAAACAGTAAATACTCAAACAACTAAAGAACAATGGTAGAAGAGTTTAGCCTTCAGCTTCAAAAATGCTTAATATATATAGATAAAATATAGTTGGATATAATGAACAACAAGGAATAAAGATAAGTAATAAGAACGGGAATAAGGATATTACAGAATAAAGAAGGGAATGAACTGTAAAAATACGTCTAAGGTGAAATAAACAGTAAAAATCGGTGAATAACAGAAATGAAAAGGAAGTAGAAAAGTGGAAAGAACAGGAGAAACCTTTTAGCCATTGGCCCAACACTCCCTTTACTTGCAACACAACTTTACAACAGTCTACTCTACTGAGCGGTGATGTAATGGCGCGCGCAGTTTTGAAAATTTACCCGGGGCTTCCAGTTTAGCAGCTGCGGTTAAGAGATTTACTAACTTATATTTCTTTTGTAATGGTATAAAAAATCAATGGCGTAAAGTCGAGTTAGCAGTAAGTGAAAGAGAATTTGAGAAAACTATACTGTATATATAGCATTTATATATATGGATGTACGTATATATATATATATATATATATATATATATATATATATATATATATATATATATATAGATATATATATATATATACACACATATATATCTATAAATATATATATATATATAAATATATATATATATATATATATATAAATATATATATATATATATATATATATATATATATATATATATATATATATATATGAATGACAACTAATCTAAAATAAAATTAATTTGACTACCGAATAAATACTTAAATGGAAATTCCTTTTACTATATATACTTCTACCCAGCTCAGGATTCGAACCCCTGCTCCTGAATTGAGAAAAATATGAACATTAATGCTAAAATTTAGGCAAGTGATAAGATTAGTAGATTCGCTGTCCAGTTCCGGAGCTTGAGATCCAGTTCTGGCCATTATAGAAACACTCAACTTGGGTATCTATTCCTGAAGTTGAGTGAAATAAAAATAAAAATGTTTATATCTTAATATTTGAAAAATTTAATTACTTGTCTTAACGAGAAAATTTATAGACAGACAGACAGACACACACACACACACACACACACACACACACACATATATATATATATATATATATATATATATATATATATGTATATATATATAAATATATAAACACATATATAAATATATATATACATATATATATGTATATACATATATATATATATATATATATATATATATATATATACATATGTATATAAATATATATATATATATATATATATATATATATATATATATACTGTATATACATGTATACACACATATATATATATGTATATATATACATACATACATATATATATATACATATATATATATATATATATATATATATATATAGATAGATAGATAGATAGATTGATATTAGGAGACTAAAAACCTGATAGGGAATGTTATTATTTCCCTTGGAGGTAATAATAACGACTGTTACACTATATTTATTTTATGTCACGTACCTGCTTGAAAATTTACAGTTTGTAAAAATATTCTTAGGATTATTACGTCAAACTCTATTTTGTTAGTGAATGTTTTTTAACGTCATGGGAATGAACCGCAGCAATAATCAAGTTTTAATATTCTGCCATACGAGATTATGATTCAAAGGATTATAATCAGAAATGTTGTATCCCATATCGGCAGAGATTTGATGGATATATTTCACATTTAGTTACTGAACTAATTTTTTTAATAATATAGTTATATATTTTTATCAGAGAATGCATAATAATAGGAATCATTTTTTTCTTGACTTTTTGAATAAATCTATAATTTTTTTTATTTTGATTTCGAGATCTCAATTTAAGGTAATGAAAATTACGTTAGTTTTGAAAGAAAACTTCCACCGTATCGTCCAAAATAAAAAATTATTTAATAAACAAAATATGTAAATAACTCTACGGCAGAGAGCTCATATATACAGTACTTGAGGCTCTTGGATAGTAAAGGTCTTCTTACCATAAATACAAAATTGACATACAACTAGTTTAAAGGTTTGACAGATTGAAAATATAAGTTTAACTTTGGACCTATAACAGAGATTTTCACAGTCAACATAAAATAGATAAGCTTCATATATGATTATTAATCATCACTCTTATGTAGATTGTATTTTTTTCCGTGAAAACTGTTGTTCTGTCTTCATTTGAAGTTGAATTGGTGATAAGAATTCAATTTGAGTTTGTCTGATCGTATTTTCTCGCCATACCTACGTATTGTTTACTGAATTTGTATTCTGCTTTTCGTCTAACCTTCACCTCTCTTCTTCAAATTTGAGATCATGGTCGTTTTTTCATTAACACACGAAAAAAAATATATTCTCTATAAGGCAACACACTAAATAATTCTATATTTGCTGAATTAAATCCACAGTTCAGGATCCGTGTAGCGAACATTTCACCTGGCGGAAGTGAAAATCCCATTAAAATATAGAGGCATTTTTCATTCTTCAATTTAAAATCTTAATTCGCTCTTAAAATGTCACCCTACGTTGAAGTCACCCTAAAAATGTTAGAAGAATTGTTAGCAGGGGAGTAATTGCCCTTTATAAGTAAAGTTATGGAGAAGAACAAGAGTATTCCACGAGATAACCCGAACGAACACTTCAGTGTTTGGTTTTTTTTTTTACAACTCGTCCCGAAAGACTCCGAAGTCCTATTACGCAAGAAAATTTGTGAGGTCTCCGGTAGGGGTGGGGGGAGTGGCCAGCCTTAGAGACACCTAAAATAAATCTGAAGGTTTCTGTAGAAATCTTGGAACATTTTAATCCAAAGCTGAACAAAAATGATACAAAAAGATTAATTTATACAAAGATCATTATCGCCAAGTATTCACTATAAATCCATTCGCTTGAAACATATCATCTGACACTATTTGTAAATTTTTTTTTTTAAATATATTAACTTAAATACTATGATTATTAATAAAAAGAAAAAATATCTAACATAATTAGGCTGGTGATTCCTTATGCAAATGGAATTCTTTACATATAACATGTTAGTAAAAAATATCAGTAATTCATTATATTTAACTAGCTTTGGGATAAAAATACACGTGATAGTAATGATTATCATTATATATATATATACATATATATATATATATATATATATATATATATATATATATAAATATATATATACAGTATATATATGTGTGTATGCTATAAACACACACACACATATACTGTATATATACATATATATATATATATATATATATATATATATATATATATATATAATATATATATATATATATTATATATATAATATATATATATATGTATGTATATACATATACACATATGTGTGTAAGTGTTTATGTGTCTACAAACGTAACTGAGTGGTGCAGCACTTAGGTCATGTATGGTAAGACATTGATCATTGCCTAAATCCACACAACAGTCCACCCCCTTCTACATATATGAGTACCAATACCTATCAGCTGAGATCGGTGAAACCCACTCGAGAGTAGATTAAAAAATATGATATATATATATATATATATATATATATATATATATATATATATATATATATATATATATATATATATATATATATATATATATATTTATAAATCTTACTAAATAGACAATTCTTGCTTAACCTTATGAATCTAGTAACAACTCACCGACTCTCTTCTTGACATTACGTCTATTTAAATTCATTAGGAGGTGCTTACATACTCCAGTCATTAAGTGCTTTAGCCATTCATCTATTCTTTGGCGGCTAAGGAAGACGACTATTATGATTCCACCTCCTGGGGAGTGAGAGGATCTCGTTAGATTAACCAAAGAAGCTGTATTTGCATATGAAGGGCCCGGTGCTTTCTGCTTTCCAGTCTACAGAGAGAGAGAGAGAGAGAGAGAGAGAGAGAGAGAGAGAGAGAGAGAGAGAGAGAGAGAGAGAGAGAGAGAATGTACTTAAACATGAAGAGGCAATGCAAGGAGAAAGATAAAATTAATAGGAATAAATGAATTATGCTACAGGAGCATTAAAAGGATTGAAGAATGATAAAACAATGAGGACAGTGAAAGAGTCAGATAACTGGTATAGAAGCGGAAATGAATAAAAAATAGCATGCTTGGAACAGAAACCACAAAGGAAGGCTCAATATAAATATTTAGACCTTTTTACAAGAGAAACTACATTATCCATAGGGCTTTTTGTATCAGTTCTCCTTTCTTCATTTACTTTTGATTGATTTCCATCATTAAGGTTATGTTCATGAAATTGATGTTAGTGTACATACAAAATTGATATGAATTATCTGATGTACTTTTATTTCTTATACAACTCTTTGCCCGTCTTTGTGTTTACTTGTTCGCTAAAGTGGAATATTATCTCTTCACTAGACAATTCACACGTTAACATAAATTATTCCTTTAATCCAAATAATGAATTATTTAACTTTCTTTATAATAATAAATCCAGGTTTCCTATTTGGCGTTATTCCCATTCTAGAATTTCTTGTTTCTTTCACAAATCAATGTTATTTGTAATTTATTTCTCAGTTTATCGTTTTTAAATTTAAATTAATTTCTTACTGACTCCATATTCACAACACATTTCTTCAACCTACACCTTCTCATGATAAAATCATGATAAAATTGTTGTCTGGCTCATGACTTGACCGGGGACAAAATTTACACTCACACTGATTTTTTTTTCTTTTTTTCTTTTTTTTGGGGGGTGGGGGGGGGGGGGGTGGGTGGGTTGAGGTTTTAGTATGGCCATGCTTAAACAGATATGAACTTCTGGTTTACTAAAATATGTCGAGGAATAATTGAAATTTTCATCATGTAAGTAAAAAGAGGGTTTTAGAAAAGTGAAATTTATTGAAACGTTCATAAAACATATAATAACGTAGGAGGGTTTTATTATATATGTAAAAATGGCCTGGTAATGACTGGTAATGAAGTGTAATTCATTATAAAATGCTAATTTTTATGGGTGGGCAACGACGTCATGTATCAATATACACACGTTTACGTTTCGTTGGGTACCTAACTATAGAATGAAGATAGAAAGAAAGTCAAAATTTCGTTAGAATGCAGAATAGATTTTCAATTTAACATATAAATACCATGCTCAAATAGAAATAAATTTCTTCTACATATTGAGATCGAACACAATTTTCTTCTAATGAAAGGCGAGGCTGCTATCAGTCATTGCCTTCAATTTGAAGAGACTAGGTTCGATCCCACCATAATGTAGAAATCTATTTTCTTATTGAACACGATATTGTCTTGATTATCATCATAAATTGACTCATAAGGGGTAATTCAAATCAAAAGCTATAAATTACGTCACCTGGTGGGTCGGAAAGCTGGGTAAAACTCGCTGTTAAGTAAAATCCTGAAATCCAGGAAGCACTTAGGTTCTGACTAGGTTTCTATCCCAATACGAGATAGAAATTTATATATACATGATATACATAATATATAAATACACACACACACACACACACACACACACATATATATATATATATATATATATATATATATATATATATATATATATATATAAAACAACAACAAATGCAGCCTTTCTAGTTCACTGCAGGACAAAGGCCTCAAACATATCCTTATTCATGTCGGGCTTCTCAGTTTTCCTCACCTCGCTGGCCACTGCGGATTGGTGATGGTGAAAGACTTGTCTGATCACTACCAGCAAACTAACCTAGTATGGTGGCCCAGACTAGTACAGCTATGCTGATCATGGCGATAAACAAACCCTTTCCCCACGTTAAGGTATCCCCACTTAGAAAGGGATATATATATATATATATATATATATATATATATATATATATATATATATATATATATATATATATATATATATATTATGTTACAGAGCTTTCGCGAATTTACAGCTTATATACAATTGGAATGAATCATCTACATATGTCTACATCACAAACATCCACTGGTTGTTCAGAATGATTAATTGTCTCCTTCCACTTAAAATAAGTATCAATCAGCTGTGTATAGATATTCTTTTTATTATTATTATCAACCCGTTTCCCCTAAGTAGTGGTACTTCCCGAAAACAGCATAACAAATCACAGTAAAATTAAAATGCATGTTCTTCAAATATGAATCAGGTCCCTTACAAATATTGGACTCCGAATAATATGAAGACTAGAAACATCAGTCACTGCAATTCATTTATAAACTTAGGAATGGCTGATAAACCTGTTCAATAACCTTCCACAAATTAGGAACTTTATTTAACTGTACAGAGCTCATTGGCAGTTTGTTGAAACTTCCGATGCATAAAACTCCTAACTTGCACTCCCGGGATTTCTAGATGTTAAAGCCTGTCCTTTCTAATATGCACTTAAACCATCTATTCACTTGTTTGAAACAGTTTCTACTGTTAGTTACTAGCATTTACAAGTTATATATCATTTCATTGAATTATATATATATTTTTCCACTAAAGTATGGTCATTCTTTTTGTTCCACATGATCCTACCATCTCATAATAATCTCAACATTCCTTTCCTTATATCATTATAATCATTATTACCTGCTAAGCTACAACCCTAGTTGAAAAAGCAGGATATTATAAGCCCAGGAACTCCAAAAGGGAAAATATCTCAGTGAGGAAAGGAAACAAGGAAAAATACAATTTCTAAGAAGAGTAACAGCATTAAAATAAATATCTCCTATATAAAATATAAATACTAACAAAACAAGAGGAAGAGAAACAAGAGAGAACAGCGTGCCTGAGTGCACCCTCAAGCAAGAGGGTAGCATTTTTACCACATCTCCTGTGCTTTTCCCCATTTCTCACCTAGACATTTCTCACTACACCACAAATGCTATGCAAAAAGCTTATATCAAGTTTCAACCTTTTTCCTTTCTTATGTATTTTGCCTCTACACTTTAGTGTCATAAAAGAAAGCTTGTTCAACCACCCATTCATATATTACCCCTATTGATTTTACAGACAATTTAAGTCTTTTAACAAACTTTTGCCACATTCTGCCACCTTTCTTATTCTATCATTTCGTGAATTACTTATCCAGTCTTGTCAATATTAGTAAAATTTACCCTAAGATATACAAGTTCACATTTTCCAGACCTTCACCTTGAATAGTAACATGCATTACTTGACCTTCCTTATTTCCATTAACTCTCATTAAATTATTCATGCATATAGCTAGTCTAGACCTTATAGTCTTGCAGACGCTTTCAAAATCTTACCAAGGTTTGCAGTTCTCTTCACACTCCTCAATCAACAGGGTACCATCTGCAAACATCACCCAATCTACATGCAACCGACAACTGTATCTACTTCCCCTTTCATCAACTGTTGTATCACTCCATCCATAATAATGAAAAACAGGCTGTGACACATAATATATCATTGTCTCAGAACCATTTTCTCACCAAACCACTTTATCTCCTGCCATATTACTCTAACATATGCTTCACTTCTACCATAAAAACTTTTGATTGTTCCCAACATGCTGTCACACATACCAGACAATACCATCTACATTGCTTTTCTGTTGATCTTATCATGAACCATTTTCATGTTGAAGTATATCATATCAAACTTTTTCTCTATGATCTCAAGCGTCTTGTATAAGGATTTGGAACGAACGCTTAATCCACCCATCCTATACCTAGTCTACGCTGACGCTATTCTTATGTCACTTTGTCAACTAATATACTTTCTAAATTAAAACTCAACTTTACAGTTCCCTTATAAACTACGTAACTATACACCCTATATAATTCTTACAGACATCTGTTATTGGCTTCTTTACATTTATAATGCAGAAACCTTATTCCTTTTACTCACTACCTGGGTCTCCTTCCATTAGCTAAATATTACTGCACCTTACAAAGCATGGTCAGCTACTAAATTCCATTATGAGCCTCAAAAGGCAATATATAACTTATAAACCGGTTAATTCCTGATATATTTTTTCTTTGTGAACCTTTTAATCCCATTTCTTACCTATTCGAGTTACTTTACAGTAGAAATTTTACGGTTTTCGTATATTTATATATATATATATATATATATATATATATATATATATATATATATATATATATATACATATCTTCTTATATGTAACTGCATATATACAATTCATTTATTTAGCCTATAAATGCAAACATATTTTTAAATATTTTAAATATATATTTATATATATATATATATATATATATATATGTGTGTGTGTGTGTGTGTGTGTGTATGTATTCGCCAGAAAACGTGCGTGTGTGTGTGTGTATGGTCACTTCATATAATCATGTACCACTGACTAACATTTTTGAAACTTTTCTTAATGTGTTAGAACTGATAAAAAAAGTCCAAGATAAAGGTCAAGTCCCAAAGACCAGCAATTCCGTGTTCACGTTAATTTCGTTCTTGATTTAATTAGCGAACTTGTGAATCAGAAAGCTCTAACTCAATTATTGTAGTAGATTTATTTTTTTCGAACTGAAGTTTTGGCAACAAAAATACCAGAATTCAACTTTTGAATCTAAACTACAAGTTAATAATTAGATGAACTTAATTAATGTATAAGTTTTAATTATATCATTTTTTATTAAAGTTTAGCGGTTTGGATGATTTTCAATGCTGTTGAACTAAGCAGAAACTCTGATGATGGGATTTATGTACATGTCACCTTCCCTGGGAAAATTGCAAATTTTTAGTGTCTTATATAGCCAACGTTAATTTAGGCAATGGCTTTCTGCTGCTGCTGTTGGTAATTTCTGTTGTTACTCTTCCTACTGCTACTTCTGCTAATAATAATAATAATAATAATAATAATAATAATAATAATAATAATAATAATAATAATAATAATCGTTAAAATCAAGATAAAGATATTAATAAACTTTAATGGGTACTCGGTAGAGCTCATACCTTCGCTACCGCCACCTTTGTCAAAAAAAAAAAAAAAAAAAAAAAACTGATGATGTTATGGGCATTGGTCATAAAGCACATAAATCACAAGATGGGCAATTTTATTATGCCCATTTCGGCAATAGTTTCACGTAAGTCAGAAAAAAAATTGGCTAGAAAAAAAAAATTCTTTTCGTAACGTTGGCCTTGACTTTTGACCCAATCATTCCCAATATCTAATTAAATTGTCCTTAGCTCATGGCCAATCATCCCACCCAATATCATGAAATTCGGTAAAATAGTTTCTGAGTTATGCGAATCACAAACACACACAGACAGACACAAATATGCGCTTATCAAAACATAACGTTCGCCGCAACGTAGTTGGCAAAGTTAAAAAAATAAATATAGGGAATTATAGCAATAACGCTAAAATATAGATAAGGAGAATAATAACGGGAAGAGGAGAGAAGAAAATGTAAATAAAATGCAAATTTTGATCTACGTAGGAAAGGTAAATTTCTTAAGTCAAAGACGCTGTTCTCAAAATCTGTTAGGTGACAGCCAGCGAAGAAGCTCTATAGGGGATCCCATAGAATAGGATTGACTAACGGAAGGTTAACTGGACCATTCCATAGAAACCGAATAAATTTTCCTGGATCTACATTACCTGTGTGATCCCTGTTTTTGTGGACGGAAGAAAGGAAGGTACAATTATAAGAGTCGACAGTGACAGAAATAGGATTATGTTATGCACACACACACACACACACACACACACATATATATATATATATATATATATATATATATATATATATATATATATATATATATATAATTTTTAATTCTTGTTTTCTTATGTCACATATCGTTATAATAATTAAAAATAAAAGCAACAAATACCAATTATTCATATATAAATATGAAACAAACTAATCAATATATCAATATTTAGAGAGACCATCTCTCTCTCTCTCTCTCTCTCTCTCTCTCTCTCTCTCTCTCTCTCTCTCTCTCTCTCTCT
>NC_090727.1:165882505-165900005 GCF_036898095.1 Palaemon carinicauda | reverse complement strand
GACAATTTCACGAATAATATTAAATGACGAAGTACAACCTTTGATGGATTATGTTCAACTCAAGATAATATATAAAACTATTTTCTTTATATTTTTTTTAAATGGAAAGTTTGTTTCTTCTTGAAAGGGGGAAGATACTTAATGAAGGTCTGACAATTGTGAGGTTAATCCTTTCATTTAATGAATCTTCACTCACATCAGACACGAATATAGAGGAATATCTGAAACTTCAACTGTAGCAACTGTTGCGTTAATGAAAATATAAATGAATTGGAAAATTGGACGAGTCGAGAAACCAAAGGGTTTTAATCTTACGATATGGCCTGAGGTGGGGGAGAGGTGGGTGTAAGGGGGGGGGGGGGGGGTGAAGGGATTGACTGGTCAACTTTTACACAGTTCCCTTTCCAGTAGCATTGCGTTTTCAAAATCTCCTATGCTTTTTACCTAGTGTTTTTCCCTACTAGAATAAAAATACTTGAGATTTGGTTTATTGTAAGAATATCTATCTTGAAAGATGTTTTTACATTGAAGTAAAATGGTATCACAATTACAAACACACCAGCCACAATAAATTAGAAACTCAAACTGGCATCCAGTGTTATGTAATACATAAATAAAGTAACCCTTATTAGTATGCAGCAACAACAAATGCAACCGTTTCTAGTCCACTGCAGGACAAAAGCCTCAGACATATCAATTCACGTGAGGGGTTTGGTCAATATTCATCACTACACTCATCATCATCATCTCTTCCTACGCCTATTGACGCAAAGGGGCTCAGTTAGATTTCACCAGTCATCTCTATCGTGAGCTTTTAAATCAAAACTTCTCCATTCATCATCTACTTCACGCTTCATAATCCTCAGCCATGTAGGCCTGGGTCTTCCAACTCTTCCAATGCCTTGTGGAGCCCAGTTGAAAGTTTGGTTAACTATTCTCTCTACACTGGTCAGTGCTAATTGGTGATTTGAGATTTTCATCCGATCGCTCACAGCAAACTAACCTAGAAATAGTGGCCTTGACTAATAGAGCTTTACTGATCATGGCAATACGCAAACCCTTTCACCACGTTAAAGGAACACCGCACAGAAAGGGTATTAGTATACAATAAAGAATTCATTCCCACCATATTGAAATAAAATAACTACAACCGAAGGCAAATGTTAAATAATTATCATTCAATCTGAATGAATGAACGATTACCAACTGCCTCGTTCGATTATTCCTGGTCTGCTATTCAAAATTAGTAAAATATTACGAATAAATACTCGATAGATTAGCATTTCTATCGTGCACTCTTGCCTTGTCTCGTTTTTATAGAAGTTAAATCAGGTTAAATAAAGATGGATGAGATGGTCGGTGCGTAATAAAATATTAACATCTGGATGAAGTCAAATGGTCAATAACCATAAGCAACTTTTCGATGATGTTCGGATATATTGTTAACAAACATAAAACAAACGGAAACAGGTAATAGATGAACTCCCTCTCACCTCGTTTGAAGAAGTAATACAATTTCCCGTCTCTAGAAAAACTTTTCTCTAGTCTCAAGTTGGGCCGAACTTTCCATGAAAAAAAAAAAACAATAAAAAACGAGCCTTAAGTATAAAATCCAGGTACTTTCACGAATAGGTTGGTTTACCTGTTAAGAAGAACTCCAGAGTTATACCTTACAACAATCACTGCCTCATCCATCACGTAACGAGGCTTATAACCTGACAGTGTCTCCCTCTTACATAAACTAAACACTGAACTCAAATGATTTTATGTATGTATATATATATATATATATATATATATATATATATATATATATATATATATATATATATATATATATATACAAAATGTTTGGCACCTGTATCAGTCTCCAACAGTCCTTCGAAATTGTCGCTCTTTTACTGTAAAATGCAATCCATTCTCGACATGATAAACACCACAACGAAATGTTTTCACTTCTAACATTCTCTGAATTTTTTTCTTAGAGAATTCTTATATACATAAATATATATATATATATATATATATATATATTTTTTTTTTTTTTTTTTTAAAGTATTGTCCAGTGACAATAACTGTTGAGATTTTTCTCTGATACCTTCTTTTTCGGCTTATTCTCATTTCTATACGGGGTCGCCGATATATATATATATATATATATATATATATATATATATATATATATATATATATATATATATATATTCCCTTTAAAAATATATACATTGTAAAATATGAAAGAAAAATTTCTTTTGAAATAAGTATAATTTTGAATGTCATAGGACATTATGAAAACAAATTGTCATACATAAAACCTTCGGAGTGATTATTCTTATAAATGCCTATATAATTACGAAATCACATTTAGTAAAATATCAACTGTGAAATAGAAACATCCTTAAAAAAATCCTCAAGCATCCTCTGACCTTCCCGAAACCAGATTATGTATTTCACCAATTTACAAATGGGAAGCATAAAGTAATAGAGAAGGAAAAATAATGAGGAAGCGGAGAACGGTAATAACCGAGACCCCAAAACAAAAACAATTATAATGATCAGCCATAACGCCGGAACTTATCTATAACGACCCGTAGGATCCAGGGACTTTTAAGTATCGCAAACAGATCCTTAAAGGTTTAAAGGCCGCTCATGAATGGCAGAGGAGAGGGACAGTGATACTTTCATATTATGCAAGACAATACCCTAGAGACTGACCATATATACATATGATCAGCCCCCAAGGTCCTTCTACAATCAAGCTAGGACCAAGGGGGGCCAGGCAATGGCTGCTGATGACTCAGCAGAGAGACCTTTAGGGTCCCCTAAACACCCCCATCCTTAGCTAACTAGGATGGAGAGGTTACACAGACCAAAGAAACTAACGAGTTTAAGCGGGACTCGAAAACCAGTCTAGTGTTCACCAGTCAGGGACGTTACCACATCGGCCACCACGACCATATTTTCGACTAAATTAAATAGTATAAAGTATGAAGGGGAAAGTCAGGCATAATTCAAAATATAGTCTTCATTGTTTCAAGAAAAAAAAAGAAAATTAAGTGTATGGAATTAAGACCTTCATTTTAAATTGACGTCGTCGGTAAAATTATATCCATAGGAAATTCATATTTTTAATATTTCAGAGAGAGTACCTTGAGGTAGAAAATTATAAATATCTTAGTAAGTCATTTGTTAACTTCTAGTTCTGTTTTATCACGAGATAATTTACAGGAATTTAAGCTTCCGTAGAGAAGCCCGCCGTTGAATATAAGAACATAAGAGAAATTTTCATATACTAAATTTCAGAGCAATATATATATATATATATATATATATATATATATATATATATATATACATATATATATACACACACATATATATATATATATATATATATATATATATATATATCTATATATATATATATATATAGAAGTATGGGATGGAGACCTTTTCGTAAACAATATGAGATTATGAAAACTAAAATGCAATTTTCTCTAAAACGAAAAATGTTCAATTAGGTGATCCTAGCAATTCTAATTTATGGAAGAGAATCTTGGAGCCTTATTACAGCCCTAGAACATAAGCCAGTTACAACTTTGAGAGCTATTGAAAGAATAATGATGTGAATAACACTAAGAGACAGAAAAAGTGCATCATGAATACGATAGAGTGCAAACTAAAGTAGAGGATATTATAAAAACATGTAAGTAAATGGACAAGGGGAGAACATATAATGAGAATGGCAGATAATAGATGTAGATGGACATTAGGAAAACAAAATGATTCCATAGAGATTGCAAAAGAAGCAGGGGAAGGAAGAGAAGGCGAAGGGTTGACGAACTAAGAAAGTTGGCGGGTGTGGACTGCCATAGAAACACCATAATCAGACGCAAGTGGAAGGACATGTTTGAGACCTTGTTCTGCAGTGGCCAATTAACAGTCGACTATATCCATACATATATACATACATACATACATACATATATATACACATATATATATATACATACATACACATATATGTTCTTAAAATATTTTACTTTACCTTGTCGCCTTTCCTCACTGGGCTATTTTCCCTATTGAAGCCCTTAGGCTTATAGCATCCTGCTTTGCTAACTAGGGTTGTAGCTTAGCAAGTAATATATATATATATATATATATATATATATATATATATATATATATATGTATATATACATATATATATATTATATATATATGTATATATATATATATATATATATAAATTTATATAACAAGTTCCGTTATACTCGTGAAAATCAACGCAATATGTCACAGCAATTGCATATTAAAATGATACATTTTCAACTTTGGATAGGATCTTCACAACTGAAAATTCAGCAGATTACAGATCCCAGCGACAACGGGAGCTCTTGTGCCGCAGAAAACTTATAAATAATAAACATGGTGATGTAGTCTAAGCTGATGCGCATAAAATAATAAAGAGAATACTAGATGATTCCGAAATGAAAAGAAAGTATTTTGATATTATTTCATGACACAGTAATACATTTTTGAAGATATTCATCAATATGATTTAATTATGAATTACCCCATCCAACAAAGTCTGTCTCACTTAGAAGAGTTATGGGTGGGTTTCAAATTAATTTTATATGCGGGGGTCGGGGGCTATGGTTTAAAATACATTTATGTCCGTGTTACATTCATGTATATATTTCTTGCCGTGTGGATATTAGTTCTGTTGATGCCAATGTTATGTGTTCTCCAAGTCTACCGTAGTTATCTGCACGATGAAGGATATACAGGAATAATCAGAATTATGAAAATAACAATAATAATAAAAATCGAAATGTACCTTCACACAACTCAGTAAATTAAGAATAAATAAAAGGAGTAATTCTTTTGTCAGTGTCCATAAAACTTTGTCAAAAACTTAATTTAGTTCCGTGAAAATTATCGTAATATTTTGGTAGGGAAATTAATAGATGGTCATAAAACTGTCAATATTTTTTAATTTGTAGAATATCACCGAGAGAGAGAGAGAGAGAGAGAGAGAGAGAGAGAGAGAGAGAGAGAGAGAGAGAGAGAGAGAGAGAGAGATACACACATTATATATATAATATATATATATATATATATATATATATATATATATATATATATATATATATACATATATATATATTTCCCCAATGATGAATAAAATGTAAAATTTAGGGGTATAAATAGACAAATATTTCTATTTAGATGAATGTGAAACGATTTAGCTTTCAGTGAACGTATGTATACATACATTCATGCACACACACATACATATGTATATATATAAATATACATTTATATATATAAATATATATATATATATATATATATATATATATATATATATATATATATATATATATATATAATATATATATATATATATATATATATATATATATATATATATATGTATATATATCATTATTGGACTGGATTGGTGATAGGAATTTAGCAGACCTATAGTATGCTCATGATGCTGTCCTTGTTAGGCGAACACCACAGGATTTTCAATGCTTGCTTACCAGTATGCATGAAATATCACACGAGGTTGGGCTGAAGATAAATAGAAGAAAGTTAGAAATGATGAGAACGGAGTATGCAATGGAAGATGAAATTATCATTGGAAGGAGAAAGGATTAATGAGGTACAATCATTTAAGTATTTAGGAACTATGATCTCCAATACAGGGTCTTTAGAATTAGAGTTTAGTGAAAGATTGAAAAAAGCAAATCGGACAATGGCTAGGTTAAGTAAAATTTGGAAATTAAATCGCCTGAAATTACATATAAAAATCAAACTATATATCAGTTTAGTGAGATCTGTGTTACTGTATGGACATGAGTCATGGTATGACAATGAAACAACCTCCAATAGATTTAGTAGCTTTGAGAACAAAGACCTCAGAAGGATTAGAAATGAAACTATAAGAGAGATTACTCGAGTGCCAAATGTGGATGAGATCATGATGAAGGGTAGATTGAGATGATTTGGGCACGCTCTTCGCACTCCCCAAGAGAGAATCATTGACCAAAAGTTCAGCTGGGCTCCACAAGGCACTAGAAGAGTTGGAAGACCCAGGCCTACATGGCTGAGGACTATGAAGAGCGAAATAGATGATGAATGGAGAAGTTTTGAATTCAAAGCTCAAAATGTAGATGACTGACGAAATGTAACCAAGGCCCTTTGCATCAATAGACGTTGGAGGAGATGATGATTATATATCATCCTCAGCGATTACTAGTCACTGTAGAAGAAAGGCCTCAGATACGTCCTTCCACATGCGTCTGTTGGGAGTAGTTTTCCTTATAAATCTCTCTCACTATAAGCTAATGCACTTTAGGCATCAATTAACTTCAAATAGATATACAGTAAGTTCATTTCTAATAATCCTTATCCTAGAGAATACATAATACGACCCGACGCTACGCTGGCAAGGTGGAAAGAATCACACACTTAAATCTGACGTATTTCTGGAGATTATACTTGAACATACATACAAAGACTTTCAGAGATCGATGTTACAAACCATGTTTCTTTAAATTTGTATGACTCTTTCAAAATTTTAGGTGTGATTCTCGACAGCAAATTTACTTTTGAGAAACATATAAGGTCTGTGTCTTCTTCAATTGCACAAAAAATAGGCTTATTGAGAAAGTCTTTCAAGATTTTCGGTGATCAATCTATTCTGAAGAAGTGTTTTAATTCTTTCATTCTACCTTGTTTTGAGTATTGTTCTCCTGTCTGGTGTTCAGCTGCTGATTCTCATCTTAATTTGTTGGACAGAAACTTACGGTCTATTAAATTTCTTATTCCTGATCTAGATATTAATCTCTGGCACCGTCGTTCAATTAGTTCATTATGCATGTTGCATAAGATTTTTCATAACTCTGACCATCCTTTACATTCAGATCTCCCTGGACAATTCTATCCTGTTCGTAATACTGGGCAGGCAGTTAATTCTAATACCCAGGCCTTCTCCATCATGAGGCTCAATACTCCGCAGTACTCTAGAAGTTTTATTCCAGCTGTTACCAAGTTGTGGAATGATCTTCCTAATCGGGTAGTTGAATCAGTAGAACTTCAAAAGTTCAAAGTTGGAGCAAATGCTTTTTTGTTGACCAGGCGGACATGAGTCTTTTTATAGTTTATTTATGACATATTTGTTTTTGATGTTGTTAATAGTTTATATCTGACATGTCTCTTTTGACGTTGTTACTTTTTTTAGAATGATTTATTGTTAATTTGTTCTCTTCATTTATTTATTTCCTTATTTCCTTTCCTCACTGGGCTATTTTTCCCTGTTGGAGCCCCTGGGCTTATAGCATCTTGCTTTTCCAACTAGGGTTGTAGCTTGGATAGTAATAATAATAATAACAATAATGCACTACTTAATCGCCTATATAATTATAATTCAATAATCTAATTTCTGTATAAAGGTGAAAAAGAATCATAAACAACACCTATTGAAGCAACAACATAAATTTTTATTCTTCATAGGAGAGAGAGAGAGAGAGAGAGAGAGAGAGAGAGAGAGAGAGAGAGAGAGAGAGAGAGAGAGAGAGAGAAATATCTCGTATTTACCTAACGTTGGCTGATTCCATTTCTGGGCACTTTTGCGTTTACAGTGGGTGCCAGCCAGCGAGCATACCATGAAGTGTGGCACCCAAACCTGCGAGCTTCTCCTCTCCCCAGTATTCGAATTCAAAAATTGCTGAACCTTTTATCGTCGGTGGATGTCAATCACTCGAGTGGAAAGCTGCTGGTTACATTTGTTAGTGAAATGTGCTCTCGAATATTTCGGAATTATTTGTTACATGTATCTGTCATGTTCTGTATCTTTCGTTGAACTGTTCATGGTCATATTCATTTTAAAACAACATTTATATCAGGTCAATTTGGTATGAGACCTTTCCTTTGGTTTTACCTCTTGAGCAGAACTGTTTTGTTTCTATTCTGTGCTTCTTGATCTGGATAATCATAAAATTGAGTAATTAATTTTATTCATACATAGGCTACAAAAGAAAAAAAAAAAACACTGCCTGCCGTTGAATAGGTAATAATTAGAAGTAATTTTGTGTGAAAGAATTGGAAAACTTTCCATAAAGGAAATATGATTTGTATGAAAAGGCTGTGACTCCGTTTTTATCAATTACTATATATATATATATATATATATATATATATACATATATATATATATATATATATATATATATATATATATATATATGTATATATATATATATATATATATATATATATATATATATATATATATGTTACAGTGAATCTATATAATCAGGGAATATATATATTCTCTGATATTTTCAGGGAATGTGCATAATGTCTGATTCACTCAGAGATATGTATATTCCCTGAAATTTTTAGTGTATATACATATTCCCTGATTATTCGGCCTTATTATTATACAGATTCCCTGAATCGTGTTTGGTACGAAAGAACAATGAAATAAATAGCTGAAACGATAAACAAAGCCTTGTTTTTACAATGTAAACTTGTATGGTATGGTAGAATAATGGAATAAATCACTAAAAACAGTAATACACTTCTGTAATATTTTATTTATCACATAAAACACTTGGATGTAATAAAATTTATTATGAACAGAAAATAAAACTAGTCTGTCACAAAATACTCATTTAAAATAAAACTAGTAAATAAATAATAAGGATCGTTCTAATATTTAGAACGAAACCTTGTTTTCACAATGCAAACTTCCATGACATCGTGAGTTGCATTTAACTTTCAGCTTAAAACATTTACATCGATTTGTTTGACAACGTTTTGAACCAGCACAGTTGCATTTGGCGAAACCTTGACCACCTGACTTTGACTCTTTCTGCGCAGCAGTTCGAAGCGAAACAATCCTATCAGTTGTCACATGGTCTTTTGAATACAGTTCATACGTACATAAATCAAAACTGATTCCTGGTATATTTCCCACTCAGTATACCACTCTTCACTGCAATCGTGTAATTGTCATTTTCGTCAATATCCATAATTATTCCCATGATATTCCTTGGATTCCCACGACCCCTATCCACCATTGGTATCGGAATCGTTACATTGTTCCCGACGTTTCCACGGTCCATAATACGACGACTTCGTTTAACCATACGTCCAGCTTGTGAAAGCTGTGCTTCGCACGCACGTTTTCGCTGAGAGGTAATATTCTTTTGACGAACGGAAAGTGGTGATGTTGGTTCGACAGCAGGTGGTTCAGCAGTAACTGGTTCAACAGCAGATGGTTCGGCAGTAACTTGTTCGACAGCAGGTGGTTCGACAGCTGCAGAGAGAGAGAGAGAGAGAGAGAGAGAGAGAGAAACATTACACTCACTACAATCCACATAATAACATAAAAATACAGTGTATTGAGGGAAATTTGTTATCCGGTCGACCATATGGATACCCTACTGACTAACCTCTAATCACAGTCGTGCACAATACTCCCAGTGCAGTGACTTGTTCGACAGCAGGAGGTTCAGGAGTAACTTGTTCGACAGCAGGTGGTTCAGCAGTAACTGGTTCAACAGCAGGTGGTTCAGCAGTAACTGGTTCAACAGCAGGTGGTTTAGCAGTAACTGGTTCGACAGCAGGTGGTTCATCTGAAGTTGTTTCTTCCGTAATTACTGCCAGCAAATCGTCCTCACTTTGGAGACGGTGAATTACATCATGTGGAAGAGCTGAAGTTGTCAGTCCTACTTTTGCATCGGATCCAAACAATGCAGCAAATGGTGACCTTCTAATGCCAGAATGGTAGCTAGAGTTTTTTTGAAACCACAAATTTTAAACCAACTGTCCAGTCTGTTGTATTATTATCACTCAACCAGGCTACCAACATATCTTTAATATCACAGTTTGCTTGTTCAACTGACCCCTGGCTCTGAGGATGTCTAGGTTTTCCATGAACCATTACGAGATCAGGCCAAAGCAGTTTAAGTTCTGTAATAACACAAGCGGTAAACTCCGATCCCTTGTCATTTTGTAGAATTTCCAGTGCACCAAGTAAAAGAAAAATATCCAACAACTGATACGCAACTTCTGCAGCACGTTTTGATGTGAGAGGTCTCAATACACAGAACTTTGTAAGATGATCTTGGTAGACTATTATCCACTTATAGTTGCCTTGCTTCATCACCTGCATGTCTACAAGGTCAACTTGTGATCTGGAGCCAAAGTTCTTTGTCAGAATAGATCGAACAACAGTCCCTTTGGTCGTTGGTCGCTTACGTTTACGCTGACATTTGATGCACAGTGATTTGTAAATAGATATTGCATCATGGGTAATGTTGGCATACTTTTTAGATAATTCCTTTACCATCTTATCGCGCCCTCCGTGGCCAGTTGCAATATGAGCACGCTTAATAATGTCGAATGTATACTCCAATGTAGCAAAATAGATAGGATCTTCATTGGCAGTCCGTCTTCTAATCAACTTGAGAACATCACCACACTTGAGGATCTCATACTTCTTCAGAAGGTAGTATTCATGAGGCGTCTTTTTGTCTGACTTGTCAATTGCTGTCAGTTCTGAAATAATTTCACTATACTGTTCTTTTGGAAGCTAGACAGATTTCTTTCCTTCACTTCTTTGGAATAATTCTTCCCGAAAATATGCTTCTAAATCACACTCAGTTGGATTTGCCATGGTGTTGACAGTAGGACGGATGGCGTATGACTGGTGAATTAAACTTTGCCTGACCTTGTAGTGTTGAGGAGGGGGGGGGGGGGGGTTATAGCACTGGGGTTGGAAGGTGGTAATTAGATGGACTCCTACCATGGTTCGCTAGTTCAGTGGTTTACATTGTGTTTACATTGTGAAAACAAGGCTTTGTTTATCGTTTCAGATATTTATTTCATTATTCTTTCATACCAAACACGATTCAGGGAATCTGTATAATAATAAGGCCGAATAATCAGGGAATATGTATATTCACTAAAAATTTCAGGGAATATACATATCCTCTGAGTGAATCAGACATTATGCACATTCCCTGAAAATATCAGAGAATATATATATTCCCTGATTATACAGATTCACTGTAACATATATATATATATTTATACATACATATATATATACACACAATATATATATATATATATATATATATATATATATATATATATATATATATATATATATATACACTGTATATATATATACATATTTATATATGTATACACACACACACATATATATATATATATATATATAATATATACATATATATAGTATCACTCGAAGCAGAAAGTTGCTGGAGACGGCTCTTGGTGTAACATTTCAACTTATATTTAAGAATTCAAGATTACATGCGCTAGTGTCAACTGTAATGCACTATGACAAGTTCGTGGCAGATTTTTTTTTTCTTTTTTCTTTTGTCGAGTTGAAAAGAAATAAAAGTTTGCATTTTAACACATTTCAAAATTGTTCTGTTATTACTTGAGTGTCTCAGCTAATATAAGTTTGTTAGTCATGGACTAATGTTATTTAGACATACAGTATAAGAATCATTAGAACTTCATAACCTGAAATTAGGTGCAAACATCTTTTATACATGGTTTAATGACTGCAGTTTCATTTGCAGTTTGCAGTAGTAGTAGTAGTAGTAGTAGTAGTAGTAGTAGTAGTAGTAAAAATAATAATAATGATAATACAATACTTAAACCATAAAGATTAAAAAAGTATTAATTCTGGTATATAATACAGTAGTGAAAACCAAAATACAAAATAGAAATCCTAAATTTAGAAATAAAAGAAATTCACGGCACCGTAATATCAACGACTAGCATACCGCAAAAAAAACCCATTTGCTGCGACGGTGTGTCATTAACAAGATTTCCCTTTGTATTTGCACACTTCTGGAAAGGTCAAATTGTTTAATTTGCATGAAAAACGAGTTACGCTTTGTGATTTACTGCACTGGCATTGACCTAACTATATACCCCATGTTAAAACCAAACTTTGAGCAGCTACATTATCGAGAAGCTTTCATTCATAGTTAATAACTACGTCATGAAAACCAGGCATTAAAACAATATTCTGCCACACCATTGCTTGATAATCCCCTCTCGGAATGAATTGCTTCAGCACATTCTTAACTGGTGGAATTTTCTAGCTTCAGTCTTTTTTGCAAGACAACTTCTGAGATAACCCTGAGTATTACATTTGGCAAACATACCTTTCTATGCATTTTTTTTTTAGTTTTGGTGTTTTGTTTTATTCTTTCTGCGTAAATTCATAAAGCCTCTTAGCAAGTCAGCATTCGTAGCAAAACTGGTCACAATTTGAAGAGGTAGGAAACCAAGACAATGCCTGAGCAGTGGTCCGACCAAGGTTCTTTTTGGCAGGCTTAAGGCTGACGCGCTAGTCACTGACTGCCAGAAACGATGTTGGTATCAGTTGACATAGTGCACTGCAAATAACTATCTGCACAGAAAGTGAAGATGAATTACATATCTGCGATTTTTAATAATAAATCGTATTTGATAACATTATAAAACAAGTAGCAAATGCTATACAAAACTAATATGGTTATAAATGTATACTGTAATGATGTATTTGTGCAATCATATTTCCTGACTGAAATGGAGATTTATCATATTTACGTATACAGTACTGTGAAAATAATACTTCAGAATGCATCACTTTTTGGAATTTTAGATTAACGTTACGAGTACTTTAAAACAATATATATTCTACTTAATTAGTAGGCAACTGAGATGAATATAAAATGAAAAACAAACCGAGAGAGAGAGAGAGAGAGAGAGAGAGAGAGAGAGAGAGAGAGAGAGAGAGAGAGAGAGAGAGAGAGAGCTCACCTAGCGACCCTTTGGTTAAACTGTTCGTATGAAGTCATAGTTTGATATAATCGTAAAGCGTTTTATTTACAGTATAAGGTTTATGCTGTCAGCCTGGTAAGGCGAGAGAGCGAGTGCAGGCGAAATCTCTCTCTCTCTCTCTCTCTCTCTCTCTCTCTCTCTCTCTCTCTCATCTGCCATCGTTATGGCATAATGATCATTATGTGACTATATATTTTCGAGTCATTTTCTAAAGCTGAATCCTTTGCTAGACAAGATAAATGGTACTTAACGATAAATCACTTCCTCTAAACTTTGTATGTTCCTTGAATAATTGTACTGGTTGAAATTAAGTGGGGTTCATTATACACTCTTGCCTTCTTCTGTAAAGTGTATTCCATCTGTTTTGTGTAACTTTCTCTTGCTATAGAAAGTGTAACAGCGATCTATATATGTAACTTTCTTTTTATGGCACATTGACTTTAGCTTTTCGTTATGTTTTTATGCTGAACACACTGACATAAGTCTTTTCATAGTCTATGTATGAATTATCTGTTTTACTGTTGTTAATGTTTTTTAAAATATCTTGTTCTAATTTTTCATTACTTCTCATATCGTTTATTTATTTCCTTGTTTCCTTTCCTCACTGGGCTATTTTTCCCTCTTGGATCCCTTACGCTTATGGCATCTTGCTTTTCCAAATAGGGTTGTAGCTTGGCTAGTAATAATAATAATACTATGACTTCACTAAGGGTGATGTGGCTGACATCCAGTCTTAGGGGAATACCTATAACTATTGTGTTTATTGGTCGTGTTCCTAGCCGTTTCAAGTTTTTTTTTTTTTTTTTTCTAGCTGTTTGGCCAGCGGCGTCCTTTCATAGGAACAGATAATTTCTGGTTTCTTGTTCTCCATTGTAGTTTTATTAACTACTTATATAATATGTGCGTTGGCACTTATGTTTAAATCATATCTGTAAAGACCCGATGCTGTTTTGGTTACTCACCGCGTAAAAGTCGTTATTGATTATTGATTGATTGATCGATTGGTTTTAGGATTTCTGGCATCCTGACATCTAAGGTTATTGACCCCGTCGCCAATGATGATACCCTATTCAAGAATACTCATTCATTTAGGCATTGTATATCAGGTGCGTATATTTAGAAAAAATTACAAATCTGAAATGAAAATTGGCATTTATAGCCATGAACAAACTTCATTATGACATCAATATCTCTTTCAGTTAGGTAAGGATTAGCTGTAGTAAATACTTCTTTCTCATTAATGACTATTCAAACATGAGTATATTAAATATCAGATTTACAAAGGAGATTTGACTTTTTTTTTCTTACGAAAAACATTTCTTTCTATGTTTAAGGGGCAGTATTTAACCCCGTGTTCCTAAAAGATACAAAACAAATACCATATTGGTATAAATCCTAACAATTATGTTATCCAATATCCTCATTAAATCTTTTTTTCAAAACAGTACCATAATTAAGTTTGATTAATAATTTCTGAGAAATTAAAATTTTGCGACTGTCATTATCTATATATATGAAAGTGTAGTGCCGTAATAATAAGCTTGTTTAACCTTAGTTAATCAACTGGATATCCCTATTTTATGATAATATTTAAGATTAAAATCAACACTTAAAATTATTTATATTAAAGTTACAATTAATATAAAAATTAATATTCAAAACTTTGAATTTCATGAGAGTGTCGTTGATTTTGTAGTCATGCAATAGGAGAAAATATATATAGTGCTTAGACAATACTCGATTCTATCTGAAAACAAAGTCGTACAACAACAACAACAACAACAAAACTAACCACAATAATAATAATAATAATAATAATAATAATAATAATAATAATAATAATAATTATAATATTGAGGAAGACTTGCGTGAACCGTGGCAGTAATCAGTGCAAATTAATTCTCGCTGCAAAGTTTTAAAACAAATCCAATCGCTAATAGGCTTCGCTAACTTATTTCATTCTAAACTTGGAGTTCATTTGATGAAATACAAACGAATTGAAAGGTCGAATATATTGGGAGTTATCTCTGTATCTCTCTGCGACCGTACACGCACGAATGCCAATTTATGCAGGTATACAAATACACATATTAACATACACAAAAACACGCGCGCACACACACACACACATATATATACATATATATATATATATATATATATATATATATATACTGTATATATACAGAATATATATATATCTGTGTGTATATGTAGGTATATACATGTACATAATTTCATGTTATACATGGCTATATATATATATATATATATATATATATATATATATATATATATATATATATATATATATATATATATATATACAGTATATATATAAATATATATATGTGTGTGTGTCAGCGTGAGTGTGTATGAGTATTATACACTTATAAATCTAATCCGGAAAGCACTATTTATTAAGATCCTGCAAAATTCTCTTTCTCAGGATTAACTTATAGTAATTCATGCAAAGGGTATTTCATATTCATATTGATGTTTCTTCCTGTAATCAATGTTGTCATGAATTCTGGCATTAACAGGAAAGTAGATTTCAACACTAATTATGAACTTATTTGTAATCTCCATTTATCATTTTTCATACTGGATAATTCTCAATAAAATATCAAAAGAACATTATTTCTTATTTAACATCGATTACGAAAATTACTTATGGTACTTCTACATATAGATTACTTGAATTACTTATAGCTCTAAACACTGATTACGTGAATTACTTAGTTCTCATAGGATGAATACCAGAGAGCGACACAAAATATATATAATAGCCGAATAATTCTATATACAATACTGAAAGGCCACTACTAAAGTAAAATATTGTTGCCAATCAAAGGAAAATACCATAGCCAGTATCGTTACTAAACATAGACTTTTGCTTTTCCTTACCTATAAAAGTTCAAATAATCTCTCCCATAAAAGGCTTACATCATAGTCTATGTGAGGTCATCTTTCTTGCCTTGCCTGTATATGCAATCTTCTATCCTTGAAATACTCTTACAATCCGCATCATGTGTTATTTTCTCATTTACAGTATATTGCATCGTAAACTTTGGAAATTCATTCCACCGAAAGCTAAAACACCCAAAATGAAATACATCAAGTTCTTTTCTTTCTTGCGGTGTTTGAAAAAACCAGGATATAAAAATGAGTTAACTGGTTACTGAGTCTTACTTTGAAGAGAGAGAAGAGTTTATATCAGTCAAATTGAGATACATTTTGCTGAAGCCCAAACCACCATAAAGAAGAGTTTAACATCTATAACATAACCTGGCGGGGGATAGGGGCATTCTTTAATTAGTAATATATATAAAACTAGTTTCAAACTTAGCAATTTGTCATATCTAGATTTATTAAATGGATCTGGCAATCAAGATCGCAGCAATAGAGTAAATAATGTCAAAATTCCAACACCGCTGATGTCCCGAGACAGAGATGTATAAACTTCTTTGGAGGATAAAGAAAGAATTCTTCTTCTTTTCCTTCTCTCTTTATGAAGAAGTTTTACAGCAAGCACAGGACTTCCTAGATGCCTTAGGAAGTTTCTCCATCCATTAGGAAATAAGAAATCTTTCTTTTATGATCTTCCTTTTTCTTAGTGTAAGTTCGAAAGGCATTTGGTCCGCTTTGATCTTTGCTCTTAGCGAAGAACAACGCAAAACTTTCTCTTTTATTTTTATCACCAATGTTTAGGTTTTATCTTTTCGTACCTCCGTTATTCTTATTCGAAAATTCGGAAGAAATTGATTATGCGATTAATTCAGTCCTTGAAAATCTACGTTTACTGTGATTAAGAATGAAATTAAATCTTTACAAAATAAAGTACAATTCAACCTATAAAAAAACTTATTCAATCTCAAATAACAATGTTTATTGTCCACTTGAGAGTTATTCAATCTTTAGAACCCAGATTTACTATGTCTACGAATGTACATTCATCTAAAAAAAAAACCACGCATTTAATGTTATTGTAAGGGGAAACCAGTCTCTATAATCAACATTGACTGTGCGCGTAAATTTACAATATATTTCATATGAAATGTCACATGGTATCCATTTCGTAATCTCCTACATTGAAAAATTATATTCAATTTCAAAGACATCTACCGATTTACAAATAGATGCTATATCATTTAGGCAGTTTAAGGGTTTTTTGCAATGTTTGTGTATCTGTGTAGACCATAATTCTTTAAAGTGAACCCTAAAGTACGATTGCGTAGATTTGTATAATATAAGAAAATCTTATGCCAGAAATAGAGTATTGATCACAGCATTATTTTTGTACATCTTGAGGTAAATTTTGAATGTATGCCACTAATTATAGAGATTCTGGACTTTACAGAGATTCTGACTTCTTGTCCTACTGGTTTGAAAAAAAAAAATTTAGTAACATAGTACAGCTGATTGGTTTCTACTTTCTCATAATCTTGGAAATAAATTTCGGCTTTTACAGAAGCGTTTAAGTTAACAGATTTCTTACAAGATGAGCTAAGTCCCATTCATCGAGGTACGTTTTGGAAATATGTGTTAATGCTAGTGTCCGGGGACGATTTATGTGAAATCTCATAACATGAAATTTGAAGATTAT
>NC_090727.1:165862505-165877505 GCF_036898095.1 Palaemon carinicauda | reverse complement strand
ACACACACACACACACACACACACATATATATATATATATATATATATATATATATATTGGTGTAGCTCTGCCGGATACGCCGGTTTAAAGGTGTAAATGCCGCTCATGAATGGCAGAGGAAAGGGACAGTGACAATGCCCTAGCTAGCAGGACAATGCCATAGAGACTGACCATATACATATCTATACACGTTTATATATATATATATATATATATATATATATACTATATATTTATACATATATTTCTATATATATATATATCTCTATATCTATATATATATATATATATATATATATATATATATATATATATATATATATATATATATATATGATCAGTGCCCAATCCCCCACTCCATCCAAACTAGGACCAGAGAGGGCCAGGCAATGGCTGCTGATGACTCAGCAGGTAGACTTACAGGCTCCCCCAAATGCCCAATCCTTAACTCAAAAGGATGGAGAGGATGCAAACACAACAAGAAACTATGAAACTTGAGCGGGACTCGAATCCAGTCCGGTAAATCACTAGGCAGGGACATTTCCAATAGGCCACTACAACTATTGTTCATATATGATGGCATTCTCTAAAACAGACCCTTATATATATACATATATATATATATATATATATATATATATATATGGAAAACATGGATGGTTGCGGTGGAAAGGATATGGGTGATATGTGACTGAGGGATGAAGATGCAAGGAATATAAATTAATGGAAAAAATTGACTCGAGCCGCCGACCCTATAATCATATACATATATATATATATATATATATATATATATATATATATATATATATATATATATATATATATAATATTATCTTATGTAACTAAAAGAATAGAGAAATGGTCGTTATGTCAAAATAAGAAAATAATGAAATATAATTTAGGTCACAAACTGTCAATATTCTAGCTATATCTGCCAATAACAACAAATTCCCCAACACAAACTTAGAGCGCTTCAGGCACCAGAGAATTACAAGAACTTACACTCTGCAAAGGCTTGAGAAACTTCTGCAGCCGGATAATCCTTAATTCAGAGCGTTCCAGTTTTAGACGAATAAAAGTAAGAAATACTGTAATAGTTTATTTAGAAAATATTTATTCTAATGTTGTTCCTGTTCTTAAAATATTTTATTTTTCCTTGTTTCCTTTCCTCACTGGGCTATTTTCCCTGTTGGGGCCACTGGGCTTATAGCATACTGCTTTTCCAACTAGGGTTGTAGCTATAATAATAATAATAAATATAATAATAATAATAATAACAAGAAAAAATTATCGATTTGGGAAACATTTTGTCAATTACTGGATAACTTAAATAAGAAATACAACTAAAAGGAGCTATTCTCAAATGTAAGTTTAGAATGAAAAGAATGGTCTAATGGAATATCACTAAAATAGATCGTAATAACACCCTTACACGCGGTTTGTATGAAGTAGATTGCAAGCACGTAAACGTGTATTACTCAAGCGTGATCTAAATGCGTCTTTATCCAAGCTTTTTATAAATAGCTTCCTAAGCTGTGTGCTACATTTCGTTCCTTGACATTCTTTTCTGGAACTATTAACAAGGAATTGTTGAGGCCATAATTCTCGTACAATGTGGAGGGAACAAAAACTTACTCAGATTAAAAGTGTACCACAAGGAAATGTAACATTACGAAGTTAGTAAGTAATTAAGTTATAAGAAATGCTTCAGCATTCATCAAAAGGAACCGCATACAGTGAGGGAGACAAGAGTTATATCCAGGTAAAATTACAGTAACAGCTAATAATAAGACGGGCAAGTCAAGTGGTAAAGTATATAGCAAGCCAGAATAATTAAAGGCAGAGTAGAGAATATTGTCATCTTACTGAAAGCTTTGAAATTTGGTGAGGTAATGAAAAGCAAGGAAATTAGAGTGCAAAATAGAGTTTGTAAGAGAGCAATTTTAAACCGAACAATATTAGCATTCATGCAAGCATAAGGGCAAGCTCTGAGCGCCTTTTATTCTTGACTACATCAGTGAATTAGTCGATTACGGGAGTTTGTGTCCAGGGTGAAGAATGACATGGAACAAGCAATCATCCTGGAAGGCTTTGGTATCCAACCCAATATAGAGAAAAGGCACATAATATAAAGATTATACTACATATGCACAAATTTGTGCATACGTATGTACACATATTCATATAATCATACTTACATATTATATTCTTCCTAAAATTTCTAAATACAGCTACAATTCCGAAGGAGAATGCCCATATCAATCAGACAAACGAGGGAGGGAGTGGACAGGGAGCATTGTCCGTCCCTTATCATACAGTAATGTTCTTGGCAACACACAAAAACTCACTCGCTTACGCACACATAAACACGCACACACACACACACACAGGGTTTGCGTATCGCCATAATAAGTATACCGGTACTCGTCAAGGCCACCCATAATAGATTGATTTTCTGTGAGCAATCACACGAAAATTTCCCACCATCACTAATCTGCACTAACCAGTGTGGCGATGGAAATGGCCTAACCCAGAAATGAATTGACATGTCTGAGGCCTTTGATCTTCAGTGGACTAGAAACGGCTGTATTTTTATGTTGCATGTATGTAGAAGAATTGGAAGGGCCAGACCTACATGGCTGAGGACTAAGATGCGCGAAGTAGATGATGAACAGAGAAGTGTTAAATTAAAAGCTCAAGATAGAGACGACTGGCGAAATCTAACCAAGGACCTTTGCGTCAATAGGCTTAGGAGGAGATGATGGTGATATATGGGTTATTCTCATATGCTATTTTTCATATCAGGGGGAAACCGGATTGCCAGTTACTGCCAGTTATTCTATAACTATTGATTCAAGGGTGTTACTATCAACGAGAAGTCTCTTTTTTTTTTCTTTGCCACAATAACACCTTCATACCTATCATGCACACAAATAAACAATTACACAATGCACCATTTAAATCTTGCCTGTACGTATTTTCAATCATTCTAAACGTTTGTATATTTCCAAATAAAAGCACATATATACAATATGAAATCAAAGGAAACAACCACTACCATTATTATCAATATTATTAACCAAGCCCAAACCCTAATAGGAAAACCAGCCTAATGGCTACCGCAGGAAGGACAGCCCATAACGGAAAGGTTATAAAGAAATAACGAGTAAACTATGAATGAGAAATAATAAAAAATATGATTATTTCATGAACAGTAACAATGTAAAAATAGGTCCGTTATATATAAACTACAAGATTGATCTTCTACAATCTGGTCAAAGATGAAATAATTTTTTTTTTAGAATACTTTATAGTATTGACTCATATGATGGGGAAGGCAAGACTGTTATAATCAACTCCATACCTGCTGAATGTGTTTCAAAGCTACTGTAGTATCAGTAGGCAATACTGCATGTACTAAATTGTTATGTTACAAAAAGAAGTTTATACTGCAAAGCAAGTAACTCGAAGTACAAAGTATATACAAAAAGTCAATTCATGAATTTTAAAAAAAGTTCAGTTAAGTGATGATTTACACTGACGGTGATTTCAATTATAACTTACACTATACTTTCTTCAGTCCTCTAACAATCGTGGGTTTAAAAGCCAGTAGACTAGGCTAATTTCTCAAATACTTTTTCTTTTAAATCTTGCCGTGGAAAACGCACCCATATATATATTTCAATAGAGAAACTAAGAGAGAATTCTATTCACTGTTATAGACATAATTATGTCAATGTTTTATTCACTATGCTATTATATCAAACGATGATGATGGTTATTGACATATTAATACCTGCTCCTCATACTTCATGTCACTTTTCATTTTTGAATTAATACCGGGTTAATATCGGTTTAGGTCTCATATTTTCTATACGACTGTCTTCATAGGGACACCTAGTATAAGACTGTCTATCATGGGGGTACTTTGTAATTATTTCTGCTTCGGGTTATATTTATAGAAAGTAAAAATAATGCAATTATACAATATTATTAGTCGGCAATTTATCATTATGATCATCATGATCGTTTTTATCAGTTTTGTGTCTTTGTGTGATATTCCATATACACGATATAAATTACACAAAATGTATGGATATAAATTTATGATAGTAAACTGGTGTGAGAGAGAGAGAGAGAGAGAGAGAGAGAGAGAGAGAGAGAGAGAGAGAGAGAGAGAGAGAGAGAGAGAGAGAGATGCAATTTGCAGTTACCAAAAATACGCTAACGTATAGGCACGAAAAAAAAAAAATCCACATAACAACTACTTTACGTTGTAGTCAACTGACATTTTTTAGTGAAACGGTGATTGCTAAAAACTTTCTTTGATATGTTTTAAATTTGCTCCTTATCAGAAGCTAACGGAAAAAAGGAAAAGGTATTTGAGGTCCAGGATAAAAAGTACATTAATGCAGTCACGTTTATATATATATATATATATATATATATATATATATATATATATATATATATATATATATATACATACATATATATATATATATATATATATATATATATATATATATATATACATATATATGTTTGTGTGTGTGTGTGTGTGTTTGTTTGTACATTTATATAAAAGAAGAAAACTATGATGTAAAATTAAAAGAATCAACGCTAAACAAATTTGAAGAGGAATTAAGAAATGAAATGGAAAGAAAGTCAAATTTCATTCAAATCCCAACAAAGTAAATTTCATCCAGAAGTATTGCATACATTTAAAAGCAGAATACAAAATTTGTTCAGTAAAAGAGTAAAATGAATTTGAAAGAAAAACGAATGAATTATATTACGAAACTATAAATAAACACAAGGGAAATAACGGATACGTTCGGCGGAAATATTTTGAATTTAATTATTCAAAGGATTCTGAATTCATTCTGGCAAGGATTAACTACATAAAGGAAATTTCAATACCGCAAATGGAAGAAATACAACAGAACTCCAGTTCTCTCTCCCTCTGTAATATCAATCCCTTACTGTATTTCCCTTTGCCATTTGCATATTTCGACCATATCTAAAATAAATTTGGCCGATAAGCGAAGAGAATTCTCTCTGATAATTAGGAAACTCCAACCATTAGTTTGTTTTTTCCTATCTGCTTTGATGTTGTTAATGTTTTTAATATTCTATTTTAATTTTCCTTACTCCTTATATCGTTTATTTATTTCCTTATTTCCTTTCTTCCTGGCCAATTTTTCCCTGTTGGAGCCCTTGGGCTTATAGCATCTTGCTTTTCCAACTAGGGTTGTAGCTTAGCTAGTAATAATAATAATAATAATAATAATAATAATATTAATAATATAATAATAATAAAATTAATAATAACAATAATAATAAAAATATCAATAATAATAATAATAATAATATAATAATAATAATAAAAATAATAATAATAATAATAATAATAATAATAATAATAATAATAATAATACTATGAAGAAGCTTCTTAGAGATACTACTTATTTAGTTATTTACTGGTGTTAAGGATAAAAAGTTCCTCATCTTGCTATAATAACAATGAAAGATTGAGAAGCATCATCGATAAAATTGGAAATAACATTTAGGTAGGAAAAATTAAACCTGAAAAATTGGCTTACATATAAGCATGTATGTATAGACGTACTATACTATATATATATATATATATATATATATATATATATATATATATATATATACATATATATATATATATATATATATATATATATATATATATAGTGTATATATTCAAATCATAATTGAACTTGCAATATTAAAGTATTTATTCACTCATTACCTGAATTTAAAGCCTGCATGAATATTAAGTTCATTCGTTTTTGTCTCTGACTGTTTGAATTAAGACATTTATTTATATACTGTGTATATATATATATATATATATATATATATATATATATATATACATAAACATATATATATATATATATATATATATGTGTGTGTGTGTGTGTGTGTGCGTGCGTTTATGTACTTTAACTGAATGCAGCTGCAAACCAAACTTATTACCGGGTAAATGGCAATTCTCTTAAAGGAAATCGGGGTAACTGGAAAGGCTGGAAATGCCCTTGCTTAGATACTTCCACCAACATTGGTTTAGTCCAGTCTAACTTCTGTTCCAAGTTACGTAACATTATATCTCAAGATTCTGACAAGATATATTACACCGTCAAGTCGAAGAAGGTTCGCTCTTTTTATTCCAAGTGATTTTCTAGGTTGCTTTTATTGCATCTCTCTCTCTCTCTCTCTCTCTCTCTCTCTCTCTCTCTCTCTCTCTCTCTCTCTCTCTCTCTCTCTCTCTCTCTCCGACTTATTTGATATTTTTCAGGTTCTCCTATTCTTTTTATTCCTTCTACCGGTGACCCTAGCTATTCTAGATATAAACCAATCTTACTTTTGCAAACGATTACATCATTGCAAATATCAAAATTGACAATGGGTCATTTTTATTGGCAAGCATAAATGTCAATAATATTCTAACCTTTTCCCTCTGGATGCCAGTGGCTCCGTAAGGACAAATAACATGTTGCGATACCTTCTTTATATAACTCAGCCCAACGATGTCAGGGAAAAAGAATAATACGAGAGTGAATTTCAATAAAATGCTTTAAATGTCACTCATGAGCGGCAGAGGCAATAGCACGACCACGTCCTAGAGACCAACCATATATACACATGATCAATACCCAGGCTACGACCAGGGAGTGCTAGGAAATGGCTGCTGATGACTCGGCAAGTACTCTTATAGGCTCCACGAAACCATTACATCCCTCGCTCACAAGGATGGTCGGGTTCCAGACACTATGAGAAACAATCTGGCTTAAGCGGGGCTTGATTGAAAGGATAATCGTCTCGCCCTAAAGAAATTCCAGAAGCAAATACTTCTGAAATTTCTTCAAGGTCTGTTAGATACAAAGATTAGTAAAACGTTATATATAGGCCTTATAACTTTTGATTGAATTCCTTTTGGCGTTCCCCCCCCCCCAGGGCTCTTTTTTTCATTTTGACTGAACCGTTACTATGTAATTTTCTTTTCTACATGTACCAGTTCGAGTGGGATCATCGGCGACTACTAATCTGTCAATAACACATGCACCCTCACGACTAAACAGACTTGTATAGCAAGCACGGCCAATGCATTTCCAAGAGTTATTGCCTGATTTCCACATCATCCTAGTTTGCCTGATCTAGAACTGATTTCTAAGATATCGTGCCAAACCGTAGTAATCCCTCCCTTGTGTGACGGCCGAGAGAAAGGTTATGACTCAAAGGCAGGATGCAATCAACTGAGTAACTTTAGTAAAGAACACTCTCCTTTATATACAAAACCTCTAGGCAACAGGAATTTTCATGTTCGAGAAACAGACAATGTTAGAGAGGAAACACGCAGACATGTTTATTCTGGTTCTTTTTAGTGCGAGGAAAGAGCGTAGATACAAGCATAATATATACAAAATAATTTATGTACGATCGTGTGACACACGGTTGGTACATGGCTCCCCCCCTAAAAATGACATACTGTACATGTTAAATAGGGCTCCCTGATCTAGACAGGCGAACTGTAGGCAGGTCATCTGGCAGTAGATAAGCAGGTTTTAGACGATCAATGGAGACCCAGTCTTCTTTGCCACGAATGTTTAGTAGGAATGCTTTCGGACTGCGTCGGATCACAAGGAAAGGGCCCGTGTAAGGGGGCGTTAGCGGTGGCTTGGTAGTGTCGTTGCGCAGGAAGACGTGCGTTGCAGAGTGCAAGTCTGTTGGTATGTGATGCTTCGCTGGGGGCTTGTAAGTCTGGCGGCATGGAGTAAATTTTCCCACGACGTGACGTATGCACTGGAGATCATCGGAGGAGGTTGTAGAAGAAAAAAAATTCGGCAGGGACGACCAAAGGGTCGCCATACACTATTTCAGCTGCCAAGACGGCGAGGGCGTCTTTAGGAGTGGTCCTTGGTCCCAGGAGGAACCAGGGAAGCTGAGTAAACCAGTTTGAATCCTTGCAGCGGGACATCAAAGCTGCTTTGAGGGTGTGATGAAAACGTTCAACCATTCCATTGGCAGCGGGGTTGTAGGCCGTTGTCTGATGTAGGGTGATGCCCAGGAGATTCGCTAATGATGTCCACAATTGAGAGGTGAAAGTGGTTCCCCTGTCAGAAGTAATATGCTCAGGGATACCAAATCTTGCAATCCATCAAAGAGTAAGGCAGATGTACATGAGGCGGACGTTGCAGTTTCCATGGGAATGGCTTCAGGCCAACGGGTGGAGCGGTAGATGACGGTAAACAGGTAACGATGTCCTTGTTATGTGGGTAGGGGCCTAAAACGTCGACGTGAATGTGTGCGAAACGACGCTGAGGTTGAGGAAAGGTGCCCACTCCTGAATCCGTGTGTCGATGTACTTTGGAAGTTTGGCAAGAAGTACAGGCGCGGACCCAATCCTTAGCATCCTTAGAAATTCCGTGCCAAATGAACTTTGCCTTCAGCAGCTGTGCAGTAGAATGGCACGAGGGATGTGAAAGGCCGTGAATGAAATCAAACACCTGTCGGCGCATGGGACAGGAATCCAAGGTCGTGGTCTGCCAGTACTGACGTCACAGAGGAGGGTGGTGTTGGAGTCGTCGAGGGGGAAGTCTTCCCAACGGAGGGACGTGCAGGATTGTCCTACATGCTTGATATTCTAGATCCTGTCGTTGGGTATTTATTCACTCATTACCTGAATTTAAAGCCTGCATGAATATTAAGTTCATTCGTTTTTGTCTCTGACTGTTTGAATTAAGACATTTATTTATATACTGTATATATATATATATATATATATATATATAATCCAATCCCAGTTGAACGGCAGCCAACGTGTTTCTTGACAGGATATTTTCCCAGGGACGTATTGGAGGGTGCAATTGTATTCAGCCACGGCGGAGAGATGTCGGCGTTGACGGGCGGACCAGGCGTCAGACTGTCGAGTAAAGGCGTGCACCAGAGGCATGTGGTCTGTGCGAATGACGAAGGGCGTACCTTCTAAGAAATGACGAAAGTGACGGACAGCCAAGTGCACCGCCAGCAATTCTCGATCAAAGGTAGAATAGCCCGATTCTGCCTTGGACAGTTTTCTGCTGAAGAAGGCCAATGGGCGGAGCGAGCCGTTGACCACCTGCTCGAGTACAGCACCAATAGCGACGTTGCTGGCATCGGTGGAGAGAAGGAGAGGGGCATGTGGGATAGGAAAAGCGAGAGCCGCAGCAGTTGATAGGGCCTTCTTTGCATTGCAGAAGACTGTTTCTTGAAGGGGACCCCACTTCAGGTCCTTTGGCTTGCCCTTAAGGGAGGCGTAGAGGGGAGCAAGAGTAGCAGCAATGGCTGGCAGAAAACGGTGATAATAGTTGATCATGCCCAAGAAGTCCTGCAGAGCTTTGACGGTCGAGGGCGCGGGGAAGTTCTGAACGGCTGCTACCTTCTCAGGGAGAGGATGGACTCCTTCAGGAGTGATGCGGTGCCCTAAGAACGACACTTCGTTGGCGCCAAAGGTACACTTGTCGTACCGGACTACAAGGCCGTTTTGTTGCAGGCGGTCGAGCACGATGCGCAAGTGATGGAGGTGTTCCTCTTTTGAGGAGGAGAACTAAAGTATGTCGTCCACATAACATACACAGAAAGGGAGGTCCCCTAAGATGCCATCCATGAGACGTTGAAACGTGGCCCCAGCATTACGAAGGCCAAAACAGGAGTAATTGAAGGTGTATGTACCAAACGGAGTGGTGATGGCAGTCTTGGGGATGTCTTCTGGGTTCATAGGCACCTGATAATACCCCTTCAGGAGATCGAGCGTAGAGAAAACCTTTGCATTGTGCAGGTAGGAGGTCACGTCGGCAATGTTTGGGAGAGGGTAGTGATCCGGTTCTGTTTGCATGTTCAGGCGCCTGTAATCCCCGCACGGACGGAGGGAGCCGTCTTTCTTCAGAACGATGTGTAAGGGTGACGACCATGGGCTGGAGGCCTTTAGGCAAAGGCCCATTTCCTCCATTTCGGCGAACGTCTGTTTGGCGGCTGCCAATCGTTCCGGTGCCAGACGTTTGAATTTTGCGAAGACTGGGGTCCCGTCGTCTTGATATGGTGATAAAAACCGTGCTTGGCAGGAACCGTGGGCGTTTGGGGAAGTTCTGGACGGAAAACTTCCGGGTACGACGTGAGGAGGTGTGCATAGTCATCCGTGGGTGCGCTGATGTGGAGAGCGAGGTTAGAGGGGGTGGGTTGAAGAGGCGTCGACAAGTACGAGTCTGTGTTGACCAATCGTCGGTGGGCGACATCGACCAGAAGGTGGAAATGAGAGAGGAAATCCGCACCGAGGATTGGCATTGTGACGTCAGCAACGAGAAACTTCTGATTGAATTTACCGTTTCCGAACGATAATGTGAGGTTCTCGTAACCGTAGGTGGGTATCGCAGATCTGTTGGCTGCTACCAAGCGTACGTCGGCAGATGTAGACAGACTACGTCGTGTCTTGAAGAGTTTCCTTGGCAAAAAGAGAACGACAAGCACCCGTGTCTACCAAAAATCGCACGCCCGTTCCTGCATCATGTAAAAAGAAAAGATTAGAAACACGGGAGGTCACCGCCACGAGCGATGGCCTACTTACACGTTTTTTCGCCACTGACAATCCTCGGCACATTTCTTCGTGGTTGCCCCGAATCTGAAGTGGTAGTAGCAAAACTGCGGCGGATGGGAGGTAGTAAGTGGCTGTAGAAGTCGTTTGTTGGGGCGCGAGTGATTGGTGGGTGGTGGGTGGCTTTGTCGCCGCTTCGGCATGTCACGGGGTAGGCGTGTATGTCCTACGGCATTCATGTCAGCTTCGGTTGACGTTGAATAGGCATCCTCTTCGTCAGGGGTGAAGGCATTGATGGAGGTCTTGAAGTGGCTGTCCATAAGGGCGTCAGCTTTGGTCATCAAGTCCTTTATGGGTAAACTATCGACATCGGGTATGGCAGCGCGTATAGGTCCGGGTAAACGGCGTATCCAAAGGGCACAAAGTAGGTTCACCTCACGAGAAGAGCCATCCGCGGCAGGTTGAAGGCGAGCGATACTGGTCATTTCTCTGAGGGCAAGCGAAGCCCTTTGGTCCCCCAACGGTTGTTGAGAGAGCTGAAAAAGCTTTGCTATACGGGCGGCTGGCGACGGCGAGTACTGCTGCAGAAGGTATGTTTTGAGGGCGTCATACGCTATTGGGGTGTCTCCTTTTTCACAAAGCCAGTCGGATATTTCTGGGAAGGTGTCATCGGGTATCGCCGCGAGAACATAATCTGCTTTGGTGGTTGAGCGAGTCACGCCGTTGATGCGAAATTGGACTTCTGCGCGCTGAAACCAAGAAAACGCCTTTCCGCTGGCGAGTGACGAAAGTTTCAATGGGGAAGTCGCAGCAATAACTTCCGTAGAGTCCGCCATAGTACCAACGATGGAGGGGCGAGGGGGGTGGGGGTGGTAGACGGTGGGGGCGAGTCGACTTCCGGGGTCACCAATGTGACGGCCGAGAGAAAGGTTATGACTCAAAGGCAGGATGCAATCAACTGAGTAACTTTATTAAAGAACACTCTCCTTTATATACAAAACCTCAAGGCAACAGGAATTTTCATGTTCGAGAAACAGACAATGTTAGAGAGGAAACACACAGACATGTTTATTCTGGTTCTTTTTAGTGCGAGGGAAGAGCGCAGATACAAGCATAATATATACAAAATAATTTATGTACGATCGTGTGACACACGGTTGGTACACTTGACTCTGCCGTCATGAAAGACCTTAAAACCGTAAAGTAAGTATTATTATTATTATTATTATTATTATTATTATTATTATTATTATTTGCTAAGCTACAACACTAATTGGAAAAGCAGGATGCAATAAGCCCAAGGGCTCCAACAGGAAAAATAGCCCAAATGAGAAAAAGAAATAAGGAAAAACTAGAAGAGAAGTTTAAGACCAATAACAACATTAAAATAAATCTTTCATACATAAACTATAAAAACTTGAAAATAACAATAAGAGAAACAAGACAGAATAGTGTGGCCGAGTGTACCCTCAAGCAAGCGATCTCAAACCTAAGACAGAGGAAGAAATAAACATATAAGAGTATCAAAATTAGTATTGCATATCTTTCTACGTAGTAAGTATTTGTATTTGATCAATTTCTTTCACAAGTCAGGACAGTTTGACGGCACTCAACTGCCCATACTCTCAATTGTATTCTATTCAATTGACTGAATTGTCGCTATTTATAACATTCACAACTTGAACCTTAGTTTTGGCCGTGACCTTCCTCGCCAGTCAATGGCAGTGAATAACTTAAGAGTAATAAAACATGGACTGTCAAACGCCCAATCGTTTCTTTTGCAATTTTCTCAGGATTTTGCTACTATGAATTAGTATATAACAAAGATTATATTAGTATTCATTATTATTCGTTCTATGATCACGTAATTTTCTGTTTCGCCACGTATCGACTTACATTCTATTAAATCTTGATTATTAATCTATATATCGTAGCAATATTGATAGGATTACTTTTTGACAAAGGGTCTAAGTAAGACAAATGAATATTTATTCGAACACACCAGTGCGCCACAGTACTCAAGTTTCCAAAGAACACAGGTAACCAACAAAATTTTTAAAAAAATATATGTGTTATTATTAGTCTAAAATTTTCTTGACAATTGATCTCATTTCAGTGTGTAAAAAGATGACAGAATATTTATTACAACACATCAGTACACCACACTGCTTAAGTTTCCAAAAAACGCATATAACCAATAATATAAATATCAAAATATATTTGTTATTCGTCTAAACATTTCTTGAGAATTGATCACTTGCCAGTAATTTCTATCCTAACTCATGACGGAAGTAGAGAAAATAGAAATAGTAGGCTTGATGAATTTAAAGACGCACTGTAAAGGAAGGGCTTTAAAAGCCATGAGGCAGAAGAGTGCCTGCTTTGTTCAGTTTAAATGTACGAGAATTTATGGTTACTGAAGTTTTCTATATACTGCAGTGATCCTTGGTTTTCTGTTCTTGAGAGCAATTCTATTTATGGGAAACGACTTAATGTTTTGATATATATATATATATATATATATATATATATATATATATATATCTATATATATATATATATATATATATATATATATATATATACACATATATACACACAGTATATATACAAATATATAAATATATATATATATATATATATATATATATATATATACACACACACACACACACATATATATATATATATATATATATATAAATGCACACACACACACACACACACACACATATATATATATATGTATATATATATATATATATATATATATATATATACATATATATACAATACATATATATATATATATATATATATATATATATATATATATATATATGCACGTGTGTGTGTGTTTGTGTACGATAGTAAAATAAAATCACGTATAACGGTTTGAGTACCATCACTGTCATTAACTATTGTATATGTGTTTAGTAAGATAGCAGCAACATTAGAAGAGAAGCACATGCCCTAAAAAAACTTTAGAAAAAAGAATCTCGACAGAAATATAAATGAAAGTAAATAATAACAATGCAATTATTAAATCCATTTACCCACGAATGACAGATTCCCCACAGGGTTCGTATGAAGCCTCGACTTCAATTAGATTCCAATTGTCTGCCTCAACCTGAAAACCTACAAGGCTCCATGACGACATATTTCCTCGTCCCTCTCCATTTTGGAATTGGATTTATGAATCTGCAGACATATGGACCACCGTTGGGGCATGGGAGGCCATTTAGCTTCAAATGGCCTAAAGTTACCTAAACAACAATATATGCAGCCGTTTCTAGTCCACTACATGAAAAAGGACTTAGATATACCCTTATTCAGGTCTGGGGTTTGGCCAGTTATCATCCGCGGATTGGTGATGGTGGGAGACTTTAGTCTGATCGCCCACAGCAAACAAACCTAATATGGGTGGCCCTGACTAGTACAGCTTTGCTGATCATAGCTATACACATAATCTTTCACTCCCTTATGGTATTCTCACTTAAAAGTTACATCATGTAGTAAAAGTGAAATATTAACTTGTTTTAGAAACAAGTGAAGCAATCAAAATGTTTTCTAACAAAGTCGTCCTTTCCGGAACCCGATTTGAAAAAAAAAAAAGGGGGGGGGGGTATGTCTAAATCATTTAAGAACTAGAGATTATATAAAATTCATTTGGTGGCAAACGAAAATTGGATATTCTGACTTGTAAGTGACCATAAAAGTTTTATCTTTCTCATTCTTAAGCAAATCGTTATTACGGGAAATCTTTTGACTTTTCATTGAATTACTTAAAAGTTAAACTTTTTAACATGAAGAAGGCAATCAGAAAAGATAACCTGATATCATAATCTCTCTCTCTCTCTCTCTCTCTCTCTCTCTCTCTCTCTCTCTCTCTCTCTCTCTCTCTCTCTCTCTCTCTCTATCTCTCTCTCTCTCACTCTCTCTGTCTATCTTTGAGTGCTTCTTTCCCAGGCTTTTTTCTTATAGACAAAAAAAAAATCATTTCAGAAAATTGTTTCTTTTTAATGAAAAATATTTGTATCCCATTATCTTTTTCGATGCATGAATCATTTATTTTGATAAAACAATAAAAACATTACATAGTTTAGCATTACCCAATTGACTTATGATTTTAGTTTTAACGATAAAAGCAACGGTAGAGAGAGAGAGAGAGAGAGAGAGAGAGAGAGAGAGAGAGAGAGAGAGAGAGAGAGAGAGAGAGAGAGAGAGAGAGAGAGAACCAATTAAACAATAAATCGGTGGAACATATTAAAGAATTCTAAACATAAATAAGTGTAATATTTTCCGATATGTCAGAACAATGGAATGCCAAAAAGGCTAAAATTCTTCAATAGGCAACAACAAACAAATGACTAAATCCATTTATCGACGA
>NC_090727.1:165847505-165860005 GCF_036898095.1 Palaemon carinicauda | reverse complement strand
GTTATAAATCAAAAGTAAAATGATCAACTCTTTATACATATCACTTATACCATTCAATAATCATATAATGTCTCTAAAAACCCAATGTTAAGTGTCTAATCCCATTTTTCCATAAATTATGTGAAATAAAAATAATTTCCAGATTCAATATGGACTTCCAGTTTATATTACATGACGTTATGGATTGCTTCAAACTTGACCTCCAAAAGTTACCTTGGGTCACGATAGTTAGTGAGACTTGTGATTTTAGGCGAGATCCGCCACGCAACTCGAATGAGGTACGCTTGAAACTTTGAAATTAGCATCCGAAAGTCTAATACACCGCTAATTGGGTTGAACTCATAGGTATATGAGTAAAAGGCAGACATATGTAGATAGATGGATATAAAAGGATAGACTTATACTGTGAAAATGTGAGTTATATATATATATATATATATATATATATATATATATATATATATATATATATATACATTTATATATATATATATGTATATTATATATATATATATATACATATGTCTAATACACTGCTAATTGGGTTGAACTCATTGATGTATGAGTAAAAGGCAGACAGACAGATATATGTATACATAGACGCTAGTCGAAAATAGGCATATGAGTATACAAGGCAGACATACGTAGTTAGATGGATATAAAAGGATAAACATACAGTGAAAAAATGTGAAAGGTATATATGTATGTATGTATGTATGTATATATATATGTGTATATATATATATATATATACACACACACACATATATATATATAAATATATATATATATATATATATATATATATATATATATATATATATATATATATATATATGGGGTGGTCCAAAAGTAGGTGGACAGTAAATGATTACAATTATTCTGAGATTATATATACATAAAATTATAATTACTAACACAATGATTGCATTGACAATTAAATTTAATTATGAGCCATATCTCCTAAATTATTCACATCGTGCCTAGGCGAAGTTTTAATTAATTTAGATTGGGAATATGTAGGAATTAAAATCAATGTGGAATATCTTAACAATTTGAGATTTGCAGATACAATAGTTCTGTTTAGTGAATCAGGGTAAGAAATGCAAAGGATGATAGAAAATTTGAATAGAGATAACAACTAAAGGACTGAAAATGAATATGAGCAAAACTAAGATAATATTCAATGAAATTGCAGACATATCGAATAAGGGTTATGGACAATCCTCTAGAGATTGTTAATTAATATAGGTACTTTAGGCAGACCATAAGTGTTTCCCCAGGACATGAGACCGAAATTAAAAAAGGATAAGCATGAGATGAAGAGCTTTCAGTAAACACAATAAGATTATGAAAAGTAAATTCCCACTTTCTCTAAAAAGAAAAGTATCTAATCAGATGGTCCTACCAGTATTGACTTATGCATCAGAAACTTGGAGCCTTACAAAGGCCGTAGACGCATAAAACATCCATCTACCTACCAAGGCACTTCCCCAATTTTGGGGGGTAGCCGACAAAAAAAAGAAAAAAGAAAAAAAAGGGACTTTTCTTCTCTTTGCTCTTCTCATCCTGACGAAGGATTCAGCTTAGAACATAAGCTAGAATAATGATGGGAGTAACACTAAGAGACAGAAAAAAGCAACATGGATACCAGAGCAAACTAAAGTAAAGGATAGTCAAACAACATGTAAGAGAATGATATGGTGATGGGCAGGACATATGAATGATAGATAATAGATGGACATTAAGAACAACAGAATGGGCTCCTAGAGTTTGCAAAAGAAGCAGATGAAGGAAGAGAAGACGATTGATTAATAAGCAGAGAAAATTCGCAGCTATAGACTGGCATAGAAAGACCATAAACAGACACGAATGGAAACACATGTCTCAGACTTTTGTCTTGCAGCAGACTAGTAACGACTGATGATGGTGATGGTGTATATGTATATGTATATATATATATATATATATATATATATATATATATATATATATATATATATATATAACGTGCACATCTATTATATGTGGATTCACCTAACGCTGATTCACATACATTCGTTGACCAATTTAGAAAAATATATAAGAAAATTCCCTACCACACAGCCGAAATAAAAATGAAATAATAAATTAGAAATATGACTGTCTTTCAGAGACAGGAATTACTATAAATTCTCCTAGAGCTAATTGAAAGTTTCCTCGCCAAATCTGCGACCTTCTGTTTTATTGGAAAGGAGTATTACCTTTTTAAATTTTTACTCATATGAAAAAAGCGGTAAGTAGTGTTCACTGTATCGAATGTTAGCCTTTTCTGATATCTTTTAAAAGTATTCTTCTTAAAAATGGTACACGATTTCCCTATAGCGAAGAAGTTATCATATAAAAAAAATATAAAAAAAACCTCTAACTTTATTATGTTGAATCTAGAAATACAAAGGATTTTTCCCCTTTTCTTTAAAAAGTTAACAAATAAAACTTATTATAAAATGAGGGCATTTAAAATTGATAGCCTTTGCCTATTTTTTTGAGAAAACATCAGATTCTTTTCTTATTGAATTACACATTATAAATATTTTACCATGCATTTTATATTATCAAATATGACGTTAACATATACTATACGTATTTAGAGGCCTCTTTGGTAAGTTTCATAGACACTATCTTCATACAATATGGATATGACATGACATGAAGGCAATCAGCGCCAAATATTTTACAGGTTTTGGCGATATGAGTTATGTTTTTGTTTCCTGTTTAATTACTGTTTAACCCATTTCATAATTATATCCCTAATTAGTATAATTTGTATTAGTATTGTCACAAAGGACAGTATCATGAAATTACTACAATAATATACAGTATTTTAATTCTTTATACAAAACAGTTTAATGTGGTATAGCACATCAAGAGAGAGAGAGAGAGAGAGAGAGAGAGAGAGAGAGAGAGAGAGAGAGAGAGAGAGAGAGAATATGCTTTTTACTATAATATTACAGTGCAGCACATTTACTATTACAGTGCGCTTTACTGTACATTTAAAGCACACAGTATTTAAACGTATAAACGTTGAGGAAAAAGTAATAGTGGATAAGGATGTCCAATCGTATGTATGTGTATGTTATAGGTAGGTAGTAAGCTGGTCAAGGCACCAGCCACCCGTTACGATACTACCGCTAGAGAGTTATTGGGTCCATCGACAGGCCAGATAGTACCACTATTGATCCATCTCTGGTTACGACTTATTTTCATTTCCTTACACATACCCCGATTAGTCTGGCCTATTCTTTACGCATTTTCCACTTTCCTTATGCACCTGACAACACTAAGATATCCCAAAGATTCTTCTTCACTCAACGGGGTTAACTACTACACTATAATTGTTCAATGAGTACTTTCCACTTAATAAGGATAGAAGAGACTTTTTAGCTATGGTAAGCAGCTCTTCTAAGAGAAGGACACTCCTAAATCAAACCATTGTTTTCTAGTCTTGGCTAGTGCCATACCGTCTGTACAATGGTCATCCATTATCCTGGGTTAAAGTTCTCTTGCTAATCTTCGTTTCGTTATTTTCTTTCCTCACTGGGTTATTTTCCCTCTTGGAGCCCTAGGACTTATAGCACTCTGCTTTTCCAACTAGGGTTGTAGCAAAGCTAATAATAATAATAATAATAATAATAATAATAATAATCATAATAATAATAATAATAGTTATATATATATATATATATATATATATATATATATATATATATATATATATATATATGTGTGAGAGACAGAGACAGAAAGAAACTACTACAACATAAATATTCCATTCGTCTTCCCGAAAAAAAAAAGTAATGATAAAACATGGATTTAATTTAGTCTTATTTTACACACAAGATCTTCCATCCACTTGTTTCCAATGCTGGCTCTCACCTTACGACTTCTCCCGTGAGCAATTCATCACTACAGACTAAAAGTTACACTTTACAGAGGCAACGCATCAAGTTACAAAGTGTATTATAAGGGAAAAGATAAGTTCTCGCCTCCCGCTATACCCTTGATACGAACAGTATATTAGGCTAAAGGTTACCGGTTGTTTTTACTCTTGGCTTGATGCACAATGTTTGAGATCTTGAGAATACAATGTTTTTTTTTTTTTTCAGTTGAACAACTGAATAACTTCAGTTAATTTTTAATGGAATTACTCCAGAAATCTCTATGCAACGTATGAATTAAATTTACAGGCAATGAAATTGGTTTTAGGAAAACAAACTTTATATTTACATGAAATATACTATGCAAATATCTTCATTCCTGCAATGTTGAGTTACGTGGTTCATTAACGATACGGAATTATCACTAGTAAAGATTAGCGATTTTTTAAGATAATTCATCACATTTACTCGTGATTTTCATTTATCCATATAAATCACAAATACCTCTTAATATCAAATTCACTCTGCCTCGGGATCAGAGATAATAGATCCTGGTCGGCCAAGGATTCGAACCCTGAACAAGTCAAAACTGATGTTACAGAGATAAAAACGTTTATTACAATTTTTCCATCCAGTTTGGAAGCAAATTAAATCCAGAGAGGTTAAAGGATCTCAGTGTAAAGGATGCAAATAGAGGGTTACTTTGGGAAGTAGAAACAGTACCTAATCAATGGAGATTTTTTTACAAAAAGATAAAAGAAAGGCAGACGTGAATGGTCAAACTAAGAAAATCGTTATTTAATGCTTAAGAATGCTAGTGGCATGGATTGTTGAGGACATTAAAAAGGAGGTTAAATTCTGGAATGGCACAAAGACCTGAGGGGAAGACATGTAACCTCCTGCAGAATGGTGGTGAAAATATATATGAGTGACTGACTAATGTTTGTGAGGTATGCCCGGATGAGGGAAAGATTCCCGCAAATGGTTTAGAGCTATGATTGTTCTATTGCATGGAAACATGTTCGACATAGACATGGCACTGTATGCAAAAATGGGGCATAAATTTGCTTAGTAAATCAGGGAAGGTGTATGATAGCCTTCTGATTGAAAAGCAGACCAGATCACACGATGATCGACATGGTAAAATGGGATGTGCGGATCAAGCGTCGCTATGAGTGAAATTTGAAAGTAGCATGTGATGCAATATGGAGAGCTGATGCCCTCCGGTGGAGGTGGAAAGTTACAAAAGGTGTTGAAAAGTTTTATCCTGGAACCAAAGAGTGTGTTAGAATAAGTAGTTGTAGGGCATCAATGGAGGTTAAACAAGTATATGTTGTTTCTCTGGTTCTCAAATATTTCAATTTATAATGTGATGCAAGAATTTAGAGACAGGGTATTAGTCAATAGGTGCAAAGTTGTGGAATTGGAATTTGAGTCATAAATGTGACGGGGAATGTTTAGTGTTTGTAGATAATTCAGTACTGACCGATTATGATACATTTCTTATGCTATTTATATTTACTCTGGCTATCATTAACAATGGCAAGTGCTGTGACAATGCGTGCATATATAAACAAACACTTTATATATATATATATATATATATATATATATATATATATATACATATATATATGCACGTATATATATGTATATATATATACATATATATATATATATATATATATATATATATATATATATATATATATATATATATATATATACATATATATATGCACGTATATATATGTATATATATATACATATATATATATATATATATATATATATATATATATATATATATATATATATACACGCATGCAAGCGTGCAAAGAGAGAGTGAGAAAGACTAACAACCGTTTCATAATTCAGAGTAAAACTTATTACAAAACTCCAATAAATAAGCGAAATGGCTGTAATTTATTACATAGGACGGAAAGTTCTTGCCAGATAATTACAAAATCCTGAAAGTAATTTCCAAACTGCACATTTCGAGTTGGATACATTATAAAAGTTCAATACTACATAACAATTTCCAATAGCAATATCATCTCGAAGCTAGAACAAAAATAGGTCACGGAGTCTCCCTCCAAATATAATGATTTTGGGAATGTCAATCCTTTTCACAATAGACATAATAAATAAAATAATACATTTCAGTAAAACAATTCATAATTGTAATTCAGTTGCATAAAAAAAAAAAAAAAGATTTTCAGTCATGCTGTATCTGTAATAGTTCTCAGAGAAATAAATCAATGTTAGAAAACTCGAAATAAAGTTTTCAAGTTCATGAAAAAGAGAAATAATGTTAAGGAGGAATTTCAACCAGTAAAAATATAAATTGTAGTTATAAAGGAGAGAGATAAATTCATCTTTTTTACATGATGCAGTGAAAATACGCTGTCCAGATGAGTGGTAAACGACGACCAGAGAAAAATTGCAAAGATGCAAAAGGATAGTTTTAGAAATATATTGTAAAATATTGGAGTTAAGGTTAAGAAAATCAGAGAAGATACTGTGACGGGCCGAGAGAAGGTTGTGACTCAAAGACAGGATGAAAGCAACTGAGTGAGTTTATTACAGAACACTCTACTTTATATACAAAAACTCAATGCAACAGGAAATTTCCTGTTCAAAACCGACTACATCGGTCAACAGTTAAGGGTGGGAATTAACAGTTACCGGTGAGAAAAACATACATGCTATTTCATGTTCTTTTTAGTGCGAGGGGAGAGCGAAGATACAAGCATAATATATACACAAAATAAAATGTCGTTACTTTGTACGATCGTGTGACACACGGTTGGTACAATACGCTCAAGATATATGAATAAGATGCTTTCAAGAACACTATTGAAAGAATACTCAAAGATAGATATAAAAGACATTTGTCAAAAGCCATACGCGAGATTTTCCATTTTCTTTTCTAATTCGATCTGTTTTATAAGCTAATGACATTAAAAATAATAACAGGATGTTCTCAAGATAATGATTTAAAAAGATCTTCAAGGAACGACTAGAAGCAATTTATACAATGAATGATGTATAGGGTTTTCAATATGACATAAGTAAAAATCTTTATATACAGTAGGTCCACAATATTTGAAATAAGCAACTATTTCCTTAAAACAAATTAAAAAGGCAATTTCATCCGGTATTCTGAAATTTTGTCGCACCAACAATCTGTGCCCCATAAACAGGGAGTCAATTACTTTCATCATGAGTATATTTTATACCTGGAAATTACTTTAATCAAGAGTGTATTTTATTCCTGGAAATTTAAATGACAAAATTCAAAAATGCAATTGAAGACCTCAATTTCCTGCTCGTTAATCTGACACCATTCTATTCGGAAGAAGGTTGTAATTTGTCTTTTAACTTATCAGTATTGTAACATCTGGTTCTCTTATCGGGGAGATTTAATTCGACGGATGGAGGTCAGGTTGGGGGAAGGGGGTGATAATAATAGCCTGTGATGGATTCACACTCACATCTCTCTCTCTCTCTCTCTCTCTCTCTCTCTCTCTCTCTCTCTCTCTCTCTCTCTCTCTCTCTCTCTCTCTCGTTGAAGTTACTTCATCTCCCATGCTGACAGGTTTTATTTTCAACATGAAGAAGATATTGTTTGCATTATTCGTAAAACCGAATTTCTATCAACCCTCTTATCGCCAACCACTCGCAATTTTTTTTTTACTAGGGGAAAATCGAAAAAAAGTATTAACGTGATAGAGCTAATTTAGGTCCTTATCTTTTTTTCAATTAATTGAAGTACACTACAATAATGGACATTCCTCAAAATTGTATATATATATATATATATATATATATATATATATATATATATATATATATATATATATATATATATATATATATATATATATATATAGATACATACACAGTATATATATATATATATATATATATATATATATGTGTGTGTGTGTGTGTGTGTGTGTGTGTGTGTGTTTGTGGAAAACTCGAACACTATATAGCCAAATATTATATTTTGGGTAAATGTTACAACGTATCTCTTCTGAACAAGAAAACTCTTATATACAGTTTTCATTAAATACCATGATTTTAATATTGTACGTCTAAATAACAGTTGAAATCTAAAGAACATTATTCTAAAGTCATTTGGAAACTACGCCAACAAATAATTTCATTCAAATGGTCATGGGGAATAACACTTGTATTCTTAATAACTATATGAACCCATGAAAATATAAAAACGAATGGCGCTAATCACATGTATATCTGGTCAGTCTTTAGGGCATTGTCCTGCTTGATAGGGCAATGTCACTGTCCCTTGCCCCTGCCATTCATGAGCGGCCTTTTAAAACCTTTAAACTAATGAAAAAAATTCATAGTGTTTTACTGAAGTGATATTTACAAGCATAAAGTGATTTCAAAGACCTCTATTTACTTTTTTACTCAATAGCTGAATAAATTATATATAATTTTACTTCAGGTGAATTCAAACACCAATTCATTTTTTTTACTCAATAACTGAATAAATGATATATAAGTTTACTTCGGGTGATTTCAAAGACCACTTCATTTTTTTACTCAATAGCTGGATAAATGATATAGTTAACTACGTTAACTACAGATGATTTCAAAGACCGCTATCTATGTTTTTCCTCAATAGCTGAATAAATGAGATATAATCTTACTTTACGTGATTTCAAAAGCCCACTATCTATTTTTTACTCAATAGCTGAATAAACGAGATATAATCTTACTTTAGGTGATTTCAAAGACCGTTATTTTCTACTCAATAGGTGAATAAATGAAATATAAGTTTATTTGAGGTGATTTCAAAGACCACTATCTATTTATTACTGAATATCCGAATAAATGATATATAAGTTTACTTCTTTTGTAAATATTCAATATGTCTACATAATAGAGGAAAATGAATAACGAATTTCTCGTTTTCTTTCAAAATTTACCGCGAGATTATGCATGCAAATAAATTCATTGAAATAGCCATGGTGCCTTCCATTTTAACATTGGAGTTTATTTCCTACCCATTACAAATATATTAAATTAAAATAATTCTTACATCAAAAACAATTTCTAAAAAAATTATACAAATATGAAAAAAAGTGAATAATATTGTTAGGTTAATGAAAAAAAAACGTGTAAAAAGTGTTACAACATTTTTTTTTTTTTTTTTTTTTTTACAAAAAATACAGTCTTTTTACTAACAATAATTTGTTTTTCAATCTTCTGCTGAATGAATTAAGTAAATATATTTTGTAAATATTCTATACGCGTAAATCATATCAAATAATTAATAACGAATTTTTGGTTTTCTTTCCAAATTCACTGTAAAATTACGCAAGCAAATAAAAGACTTTATTTCCCCCCTTGATTTTGGTTTTATTTTACAGCCAACTAAAATCATAATAATTCTTAATAAATAACTTCAGTAAAATCTATTAAAATATAGAAATAAATAAGTCTGAGTTAATTGTTGCGATAATGAATATGTTACTAAAGTCGTATTTACTAGAATACAGTCATTTTAAAAACAATACTATATATATATATATATATATATATATATATATATATATATACATATAAATATATTTATACATACATATATATATATATATATATATATATATATATATAGTTCCAATATCTATTTGACTGAATTATATCTTCAGTTAGTTTTACATTCTTTGTGACTATTCTAAACACGTTAATAATAGCAAAAATATAAATAAGATATAATTCGTATTCAAAAGAATACAATAATTAAAAACGAAAATACATTTCCGCTCTTTATCGGAATGAATTAACTTCTTTAATGGCATATAACTTCACATATTTTACAAATATTGTATTTGCGTAAAACTGCACAGTTGTACCTTGAAATAAAAGTTAAATGGGCACAAAGAAATATTAAAGAAAGGAAGCACAGTAGAATGCTAAAAACTGGGTGAAGCTTAGTCCCGAAAGAACGCTAGAAAATATCTTTTAGTAATACCTAAAGCGGTATGCTTAAGGTGCACTGACGACACTATCTTCGTAAAATGGCCCGACGGTATATAAATGAATAAATAAATAAATATATATATATATGTATATATATATATATATATATATATATATATATATATATATATATATATATATATATATATATATATTTATAACTCACCACCAAGGCAGAAGTAAACCGAGGATTGCACCTATTCGTTTTGTAGACGATGGTCCGCTTTATTTTTACGAATAAGTTTCTCTCTCTCTCTCTCTCTCTCTCTCTCTCTCTCTCTCTCTCTCTCTCTCTCTCTCTCTCTCTCTCTCTCTGTGTGTGTCAAAGAAATCATTGATTAAATGAACAGAAAACTGTCGGACGAAATCATCCGTAAAACTGTCTCATTCTCATGCTAACACGAATGAAGCAGGCGAACTTCGTTGCTACAGAACAAGTTTAGGCCTTCATTAATTAAAGCTTTCACACTCTACCCGATTAATTGAAATAATTAATCATAATTAGGGCAAAATGGTATTAGCGTCGACTATCAGTACCATTCCCTAATAGTATAATAGTAGGTGGAAGGCAAATGCAGTTTTTCCCATTGCAGCAAGAATTGGATACAGACAAATATTGACCACATCTGTCTTCTTGCTATGAAAAAGTGCTGGGATATTTCTGTTTAATTATAGATAAATCAGGTAAAATATCACCGAATCTAAAATGGCTGTAATAACAAATTATTACTTTTGCGATTCTAAATGTATCTTGATAGACGTATACTCAATGTAATAAAAATATCGTTCAATACCTCTTTGGTACGGAATACTCTTATTAATATTTGAAAATGTCTAAGTGTCACTCAATGTCTGTCTGTCTTTGAAAATGAATTCAGAATTTGTTGCAAAGTTTGCCATAACATCAAAACCGTTGTTTAAATATTTTTCAATGTAGTAATAAATCCTAGGTTTTTTATAGCAAAATAATAACTTTTTTTAATTAAATTAATAAAAATAAGAAAAGATGGCTTTAAGCATACTAGTACATTCAAATAAGTTTGATATTCAAAATTTTCGATCTTTTTGACAAGCGACTGAAACTTAATAGGTGGACTAAAGTTAACTATACGACTATTTTCAAAAGTAATAAGTAAAATAGATTAAAATTCTCTTATATTTTACTTTTCTCATAAAAAATTTAAAATAATCTTAAAGCTAACAATAAAAACAGAAAAAGAGATCAACCAACTTGACATTGAAATCCACCAAATATGCATGTAGTTTTTATTATTATTATTACAAGCCAAGCTATAACACTAGTTGGAAAAGCAAGATGCTATAACCGCAAGGGCTCCTACAGGGAAAAATAGCCCAGTGAGGAAAGGAAATAGGGAAATAAATAAGCTACAAGAGAAGTAATGAGTAATCATAATAAAATATTTTAAGAAAAGTAACAACACTAAATTAGATCTCTTATATATAAACTATAAAAACTTCAAAACAAACAAGAGGAAGAAAAATAAGATAAACAATTAAGCTTTCTGCGACAGATACCAATTTTCATAATCAACCATAAATTCAATTGGGAAACTCAGGCGTAGAAATGTGCTCCTCGCTACCTTCCATAAATCGATAATTTATGAGTGGAATTCTATGAAACATCCTTTTACCGAGCATAGCATGTTGCAATTAGATTGTAAAATGGAAGAGATACACGGAAGAATTTTCTGCGTTAAATGTGATGAAGTGAAGATGGTAACAAAGTTGTACGTGGCATTGAGCCCTAATGGGACTACATTACCCTGATGTTCAGTCATAAAAAAACAGACCGAATCGTAAACAAAATACTGTTATTGGGCGTTCTGATTACGTACGAAAACTTGAAATCCAGCATCAAGGTATTTATATAAAAAAGCTCATTATTCAGGATTGCAATAAAATCAAAATATTGTTTACCTTCAGCCCTCTCTTTGCGTCTGGATATATTGTGAACTAGGCTTTTTGGAAACTGAAATCATCCGAATAAAGAAAAAAATCCCAAATTATCATTCTAAGACCAGTTCGTGAACAAAACCAATTAAAACACGAATAAAACCTTCAATATAACTGTAAATATTTTACAATATTACTTTATAAACATTTTTAATACCAATTTGTAGAGAGCAAATTCGAAAAATATGATGCTCAATATCACTTTGGAAACCAAAACAACTTTAAAACAAAGGTAACTATAAAGGCCATTATGCGTGCAAGGTCACTTTATGAACGAAGCTAATTTGAAAACAACAAAAAGTTTTCCAGATAATATTCCAAGAAAAGCTGAAAAATAAGAAAAAGGAGGGGCCATTTTGTAAGTAAAACCAGCACACAAAGAAAACGCTGAGGGCCCCTTTTAGAACATCGTCATCTCAATAACGAAAAACACATTCTTGACCAATTTGTCGAAAAGAAGGAAAAAAAAAAACACACACGATAAACTTCAAGATAACTTTATAAACAAAGCAAACTTAACAAACGAAGAAAACATTCAAATCCTCTTTTTAAGCAATGCCAATATAAAAACCACAACACACGTTCAAG
>NC_090727.1:165835005-165842505 GCF_036898095.1 Palaemon carinicauda | reverse complement strand
TAATTAATAATAAATAAAAAAATGGAAGAATTACTAAAATATCCAATTCATTAAAAATATAAAATTTATCTAAATTTCACTGTGATTACGTATTCCATTACAAAAAGAAAGAAAAAACATTCTCTTATCAAATAAGATTTAGGTGATTGATGGCTTCTCAGTGTGCCAGTAAAACATAAAAAGTAATGAATTTTGTAAATCCAATGCATAATAAAATGACGATGGATAGGTCAATGGAATTACACACACACACACACACACACACACACACACACACACACATATATATATATATATATATATATATATATATATATATATATATATATATACGCACACACATATATATATATATATATATATATATATATATATATATATACATATACTGTGCGTATATATATATATATATATATATATATATATATATATATATATATATATATATATATATATATATATTTATATGTGTGTGTGTGTGTGTGTGAATGGGTATAACTTAAGGTGCAGAAAGAGTTTTGTGTATCAAGATGATAAGAAAGCTATACTAGTCAGGGACAACTATACTAGGTTGGTTTCCAGTGAGCAATTAGACAAAAGTCTCCCACCATCACCAATCCGCACTTCCCACCGTGTTGATGAAAACTGTCCAAACCCTTAATCAATAAGGACATGTCTGAGCCCTATGTCAGGCAGTGGGCTAGAAACGGCTGCAAATGTTGTTGATGTGGTATATATAAACACACACACACACACACACACACACACACACACACACACATATATATATATATATATATATATATATATATATATATATATATATATATATATATATTCGCTGATGACCCGCCGTCTTTTCAATGCATATAAATAAACGATAAACGTCAGGGTATGATTATCTCCTTCCCTTTATTCGCATTTGATAAAAAAAGCTGGCAGCGATTAGCCACTCGTAAAGTGCGAGGCTATTGTGGCTATAAAATATATACATACACAAACATATAGGCCTATACACAAATAAATAAATATTATTGAATATGATTCAGGGTTTTAGTTTAACATGATTATGGACGGATTACAGTCCGAAAGTTTGCTGTAAACAATAGAAAAATAAAAGAAATTACTTCAAAATGGCTATCTCTAATTGTCTAGAACTCAGGATTGCCTACAGGAAACTGAAAAGGGCTAAAGTAAAAATAGCCTAAGTACACAGCCATATATATATATATATATATATATATATATATATATATATATATATATATATATATATATATATTATATATATATATATAATATATATATATATATATATATATATATATATATATATATTATATATATATATATATATATATATATATATATATATATATATATATATATAGTGTGTGTGTGTGTGTCCAGTATTACCCAACCCTACATTGATAATTCGTGCCAAGCCAAGAGACCTGACGTGAGGCAATTTTCCACGTAATTCGGATTTTATTCTTAAAAGTGACATGCAGTCCCAGTGAACGTAAATCCGAAAAAGTAGAGAGAGAGAGAGAGAGAGAGAGAGAGAGAGAGAGAGAGAGAGAGAGAGAGAGAGAGAGAGAGAGAGAGAGAGAGACATGATACAACCAATGGTCACGGTACAATAAACAATAATATTAATAATATCACAATAATAATAGTCACTTTACCTTGACGTTGGCCTCTCCTGTTTACTGGAGAGGGAAGTGAGGAGTCAGTTGCTGGAGGAGGAACGGATGATGATGATAATGATAACTAACATACATACATACATACATACATACACACACACACACACACACACATATATATATATATATATATATATATATATATATATATATATATATATATATATATATATATATGTGTGTGTGTGTGTGTGTGTGTGTTTGGTAGAAAATATAGAATGTATGTGTTTTTGTGTGTACACGTTAATTCATAAAAGTTCAATTACTTGACATCTAGAACACCCGAGTCTCTAAAGTAAAACAAAATTGAATGGAATAAACAAAACATAATCTAAATTATAATTCTGTGCTAATGTTAGTTAATTCTTTTCAATTTATAAACTTTATATATATCTTTAAGTATCCATTATTCATCTATGGAGTTCATAATTAATTCTAATCTTTTTTTATCAATATGTGACTATAATACATTTTATTCAGGGATGTCTTGAAGCTGCCACATGATTATTTCGGAGTCAGTAGCATGCTTCTCAGCTAGGGTTAGGAACCATGTCCGTCACCATTTTCGTTGTTTGCACCTTTATTGGCCGCCAGAGGTTGTATAATACAACTTAGCAGAACAACTAGTGTTTAAAATATGAACTAATAGAGACTACACACGTCAACCGAATTTTGAATATTTTGGAAATTCAAGTAAATTTTGAAAGATTCGTGAATATCTTCAAATAACCAGATGAGTATCTTTTATAACAAAAAGCGAATATATTTAACCTTTTTATAACACATTTTCTGTATTCAGAAATCTTTTATGCAGAATATATTTCATAAATCCGAGATAAAAACATTGATACATTAATATTCTTATACTGCTAAATCATCAAAAGGGAGAATTGCGAATGACATTTCACAAAATCCCAGGAGACATTTGCTTCACTTGTCTCTTATCAAAGATGTAACACGTTATAAAAAGATCGACTGTGATGACAGAGCGAGCGACAGTTTGAAATGTCCCTGAATGTTTGATGAGGCTGTCAATATTAGTATGCGAGAAACGTAATTAGAAGGCTTATCCACATCTAAGTATCGTCGCAGTATTGAATAACTTATAAAACACATCTATCAATTTTCTCATCAACTAATAGAAAAATATCACTTTTAAGGTTTCAAAACTTATCAATGTCTTTTTGCATTTATGTATTCTTACTAAGTTTTTTTTTTCTTTTTTTTTTTTCTGGGATTTCATCGATTTTTAGCCATCAGCTATAAATAATTCTTGATAAAGACGGGGTTCCTATCCTCTAATTAAGGAAATTGATTTAATTATGAAATTTAAGATTTGTTCCCCTACATCAATAGAATTTGTACCGCACGTGTTTCGTACATGCTCGTTCACTGTAGCAGTTTTGCTTTTTTTTTTTTTTTTTTTATCTTATCACTCGCTCTTCCTTGCGTTGATAATAGACCAACCTGTGTTATCATGCTAGCTCATGTTTGAATTTTTGTGACGCTCTCGCTCGCAAGTCCTTGTATATAAACTCGAGGATTGTTTAATAAAGTTTAGTTGCATTCACCTCGCCTGTCAGTTATCACCTAACCGAGAAAGACTACAAATCACAGTAAATTCCTGATGTCTGCTACGAGTTTTTAAGTAAAGAGGTTTTAGATTAGGTTAGTTTCATACCCATAAGTTCAGATGGGGGGAGGGGGGACTTTTTAACTTGATTCACAACTGTTATTTATTACAGAAGACTTGACGGATTAATTTCTAAGTGGGTAATCAACGTTATCAAGAGACGATCTACTGGAAACTCCATATGTAGAGATCTCACTTAAATGAAAAATGAAAAATTAAGCAGATCGAGTATTCAAAGACATTATTAATACCTTATTCAATGTTATTTTACAGTGAATATATACATTAACTTCCCATAAAAATTAAATGCAAATTACCTAGGGAGGTTAACCATAAATCGCGTTTATTTCTTAAAGATTATGTAGATAGTAACACTCTCTTGTTTTATAGCACCGACTTCTGGCAGCCTTCCACTGGAAATGTATACAATGACATTTTACACAGGCACTTGCTCTTCATTGAAATAGACTAGTTGCCTCTCGTGGTTTCCTCATCAGAGAAAGAAGCCACAAGAGTATACAGTATTCCAATTGCCAACATATATTGAAGTCAAATTTAACTTTAAATAACAGATATAATTTATTTCTTAATTTTAAGTCAATATGATAAAATTACCATTAATACGTCAAATGGAACTTGGTCATCAGTTTGAAAGAGCACTTCTATCACTTCCTAATTCAATTTTATGCTATAGTTGATGAGGAATTAAAGGTCATTCACTTTAGCAACAATTTGTGTTTGAAAAAAATTACATTACCGCCATATTGGTGTTAATCCACGTGAATAAATTTATATTTAAAAAACTAAATATTATCACTATTTACCTCTTCATAAGTCAACTTACCTTGGCTATATCAACTTGACTTCCTAGGTTTTAAAATGTTTAACAATGGAAGATTTCAACTTACCTGAAAAAAAAACCAGAAAGATATGCATAAGAATAAAATACAAATATTGATTAGTTTATTACAATGTCTACTAAAAAAAATACGATAATAAAAAAAATTACATAGTTAATGTAATGAACAGTACAACAATATCGAGTCCTATATAGATTGATTTTACCAAATAAGTAAGAAAAATCCTTTACTAATGGAAGTATATGAAAAACTAAAGACTGAATAAAATCAACCCTTCATCCAGATTTTCTATCTAAATATTTACATAATGAAATGAGCATTAGAAACCAGTATTTTCGTTACCCTTACTTTGTTTCTATCAAATAAATCCACTTAATTTTTGTTAGTCACCATGATGCATATAAATTTACTTTAATATTTTCCAATGAACTCATTCAACGCTTTACTCTCAGGACAGAAAAAGCTAATAAAATGTATTAACTTTAAATGTTAAAAGGCTCACTTAATTACTTAGTAGCATTTGGGTCTAATTGTTACTCATCTTTATTTCCTCTAATGGGTTAAGGTCAGCTTTTAAATTCCAGTAACAACTGCTTTAAATTTGAATGGTTCATTTTATCATAGCGGGATGTTAAGCAATGATTCAACACTCCTCTCAAAGAAAATGTTTACTGCACCAAAACAAATAAGTTGTTTCGCAAAAACCAAAACAAATAACTTTCTTGATACATAGATCATTAGGAGGACTTAAACGAAAATATAAGACGACGCTCTATTTGCATAGAAGACACTGATTTATCTTCAATAAATATATACACGTAGCCTACAAGTTTCAGCTTAATTTGCCAACAACGATAACTGGTAGAGTGATAGACTATTTCCAAACTCTCATATTTCCGACATACTTCCCAATGTTGGTGTAGCATACTGCAACTGAACTACAGATAAAAATTAAATTTTTACAAAATGGCTCAACAGCAAATGTAGAACAAACATTGCACGAATAAAATCATACATTTGTAAATATAAGCTTAATCACTCTTTTGTATTACAAATTATGTCATAAAATTAACTAGGACCGTTTAAACATACAAATCATTATAAGTCACACGAGTTACATCAAACAAGGGGTCAAAAGTGGACCGTGGTACCTCGTTAACATCTTCCGTTTCAGTAAAAAAAAGGTATCAACTGAGATTTGCACAAATAATAATTTTAAAATTCTGGAGAAGTTGAATGGCCTTTGTCTTCACGCCAAACAGTACAGATGTGTATACTTCTAAGAATTCCATTAATAGGGAACAGTTTTACAATACACATAACACATAACTCATTGCATGCGTGACATATGTGCTCTCTTATTAGAACAAAAAAGCCTACTTAAATACATCTCTTAGAATTAAATTTTGTGGCAACATCAGGTAGGTTATGCAGATAAACATAACTCCACACAGACATGAATTTATCAAGTATCTTCTGGAGAACTTGTTCCTTAGAAGAAATCATTAAGAGAGTAAGAGGGGTTGTCAATACCATTGATAACATGAATCAATGATCATGAATTTATAACAGCTTCGATTTCTTGCAATGTAGTTTCTATTGATGCACTTAGTACAACACTAATTAAAATAACCTGGAGCTGCATCTGACCACCATGCCCGTTGAGATACTACCGCTAAAGAGTTATGGGGTCCTTTGTCTGGCCAGACGGTACTACATTGGATCCTTCTCTCTGGTTACGGTTCTTTCCCTTTGCCTACACAAACACCGAATAATCTGGCCTATTCTTTACAGATTCTTCTCTGTCCTCATACACCTGACAACACTGAGATTACCAAACAATTCTTCTTCACCCAAGGGGTTAACTACAACACTGTTAATTGTTCAGTGGCTACTTCCCTATTAGGTAGGGTAGAAGAGACTCTTTAGCTATGGCAGGCAGCTCTTCTAGGAGAAGGACAATCCAAAATCAAAGCATTGCTCTCTAGTCTTGGGTAGTGCCATAGTCTCTGTACCTTGGTCTTCCACTGTCTTGGGTTAGAGTTCCCTTGCTTGAGGGTACACTTGGGCACACTATTCTGTCTAATTTATCTTCCTCCTGTTTTGTTAAACTTTTTATAGTTTATATGGGAAATATCTATTTCAATATTGTTACTGTTCTTAGAATATGTTATTCTTCCTTGTTTCCTTTCCTCACTGGGCTATTTTCTCTGTTGGGGCCCCTGGGCTTATAGCATCCTGCTTTTCCAACTAGGGTTGTAGCTTAGTATTTAGTGATAATAATAATAATAATAATAATAATAATAATAATAATAATAATAATAATAATAATAATAATAACAGTGTTATCCAAATAAATTGTAGATGGGAACCTCTTCATGCAGAAAATTGTTGCAAGGCAAGCATGGAATCATGCTAAGACAATGAATTACACAGCTCCAAACGAGCAGTTCTCACTGCAACGTAAGAAAATAAACAGACATAAAATTCATTACTTGTTTGATCAATACAAAACAATGGCTCAGCATGGTCTACACCAACATCACCAAGGGATGGAACTTTTGTCACCTTAACCTTTGGCAACGGTGCTATCGATCGAGCTTTACCATCTTGCTTTTGACTTCTCATGTATTATCTCTTAATAGCTTCACCAAAGCCTTGTTAAACCAACAAAACGGCACGCAGTAAAAATAGATGCTTCATTAACTGATGTTGGAACTTGACCAACAATTGAAGTAGATGTCCCTTAAGTAGAATGACAGGATACCGTTATATGTAAGGTCGAACAATAGGAGTCTCCCTTCAACCTTCAAGATTCCTTCTTCACTAGTAAAGGGTGGTAATTTTGACATCAGTAATTGCTCAGACACAGGCTTACTCTAATTAGACAAAGTAATTCATAACCATACTCTTTACTTTGTACATACATAAACACTCAAAATTTAGACTCAGAGATTTCGTCCCAGCTTAAATCTGTATCCTGATATTAAGTTCTCATTTCATATCTAAAGCCTCAAAGGTCCACATAAGAATACGAGGCTGATATTGCAACTTACTAGGACACTCCATATTCACCTGCACTCAACAACGCTACTCGTAGGATATGACCCAATATGATTTTCTCTTTCCCACACAAAAGTGTAGAGATCAGAAATAAAGAGTTGTGAGAGTTGCTTCATACAGTGATTTGGTAATTACCAATGAAAATGAGGAGAACTTACAGAGATGTGTTGTAGTGGCAAGAAACTTTGGAGACTTGTGGCTTGAGGTAAATTTAGATAAGACTAATGCTATAATG
>NC_090727.1:165825005-165830005 GCF_036898095.1 Palaemon carinicauda | reverse complement strand
GATGGTAAACAGGTAACGGTGTTCGTGTGATTTGGGTAAGAGTCCTACTATGTAGATGTGAATGTGGGCAAAACGATGCTGAGGTTGAGGAAAGGTGCCCACTCCTGAATCTAGACTTTTGAAGTCTAGCATGATGTCCAAGTGCAGACCCAATCCTTAGCAGTACCAAATAAACTTCATCAGGAGTGGAGGCAATGAGGGAGGTCTTGAAGGTCATGAAGTGGCTGTCCATAAGGGTATTGACTATGGTCATTAGGTCCTTCATGGGCGAGGTATCAACATTGGGAATGGCAGCGCATGTAGGTTCGGGTAGGCGTTGTACTCAAAGGGTACGAAGTAGGCTCACTTCCCGAGGAAAGCCACACACAGATGGTTACAGGTGAGCTATACTGGCCATTCACCTAAGGAGGATCGAAGCCTTTTGGTCACCCAATGGCTGTTGAGAGAGCTGAAAAAAGCCTGGTTAAGAGGGCAGGTGGTTATCATAAGTACTGCTCCAGAACATATGTTTTGAGAACATCATAATCTATTGGGGTGTCCCCATGGTCACAAAGACAATTGTAGCTTTCTGTGAATGTGTCCTTGGGGATCGCCGGCAGGACACAGTCTGCTTTGCTGCTCTAATAAGTCATGTCCTTGAAGGGAAACTGAACTTCGGCATGCTGGAACCAGGCGAACACTTCTCTGTTGGCAAAGAGAGGTAGTTTCATTGAGGCAGCGTGGGTCGAAGAGTCCAGGTCAGTGAGTGGCATCGTAAAAAGGGTAGGGCGAAAAGGCAGTGAGGAGCTGGTCCTCTGGCAGTCAACAATTGCCGTGAGGTAGCTGTTAGGTACTAACAGAGACGAGGAGAATGTAAGTAACTTTATTCGACTTGATAACGAGCTTAAAAATTCCAAAAATATGAAACATTCAATGTCAAGTTTAAACAGGTTTTTCTATTATCAGTACGGGAGACAGCGAGAGATTAAAAAAAAACAATAGCATTTAGTGTATGAAACACGTGAGGTCCAAAATCAACGTTGAAGTCACCTAGCGCATTCAAACGGTCAGTTATGGAACCAAATTGAAGAGCCGTGCTTTCTGGTAAATATGGTTCATACTAAGAACTGAAAATGATGGATGATCCTCATTATAGCATTTAGTGTATGAAACACGTGAGGTCCAAAATCAACGTTGAAGTCACCTAGCGCATTCAAACGGTCAGTTATGGAACCAAATTGAAGAGCCGTGCTTTCTGGTAAATATGGTTCATACTAAGAACTGAAAATGATGGATGATCCTCATTATTCCAATCAATCCATAATGATGAGTGTGGAATACAATTTCACAGTCTAACATTCATTGCTGCTGGCTTTCCATATCCATAAATCATTTGCTGCAAATGTGTTTATGTTGAACAGGCTAACATAAGACTTGTTTATTAGTCTGTATATGAAAGACCTGTTTTAATGCTGTTACAGTTCTCAAATTATATTTTGATTGTTTATTCTTCTCTGGTGTATTTATATCCTTTCACCACAGGGCTATTTTCCCTGTTGGAGCCCTTGGCCTTATAGCGTCCTGCTTTTCCAACTAGGGTTGTAGCTTACCTGAAGATAATAATAATAATAATAATAATAATAATAATAATAATAATAATAATAATAATAATTATTATTATTATTATTATTCATTCTTCATTGACAACTTCATATACATTGTAGTATAATATTTATATTTGGTTTACACAAAACAGTGGGTTTTATTCTGTAACAATAACACATCTTCCCCATTACATTATAAAATATTTTGTCCAGAAAAATGAAAATATTTTCTTCCATAAAGAAATATAAGGCTATTAATCAACAATCACAACAAACCCCTCATACATCAACACCAAAACAAAAAAAAAATTTAATTATAAATCTTTAATACTTCAAATATATACTGGCACAGTTCAATGACGTGATTTTCTTCTCCAAACAGTGTGTCTATGTTCGTATAATTAAGATTTCTAAAATTCTGCCTCTTCGATCGTGACCTTGTACATTCAATTAGAACATGCACTTCTTTCTGTACTGTCTGTGAATCACAATCACACACTCACAACTCCCTTGTAGTTCTACTCCACCTTCCTGTCTCTATCCTTAGTATTTGGGACATTAAACTTAATCTCGTGAAGGCAATTCGCATATAGTCTGGTACATAACCCTTTTCACTATACACACTATGCATTTGCAGGGATCTATTTAAAATTTCTCTGTATGTATAATATTTTGTTGCTGTTTCAGGTTTTTTACGGATTTCATTTTTCAATTGATCAAGGCTCGACCCGATGATGTTATCAACCAAACAACGTATATTGGCCAATATTTTCATTTATTTTTTTCATGTGCATACTTTCTAAAACAGGAAACTTTAACAACTAAATAAAGTAATTTCTAAAGTTAACACATAGATACTTAGAGTAATACACACTCTTAACTTGAGGTGAAGTCAATCTAACCTATGATTATTTATTTCAAATTTATTTTTGCCATGAAAATTATTATAGTTTTGATTAACTGAAAAATAATAAATAAAGAATTATATTGGGCGGAATTATGAAATACCTTATATAGATATTACATCAATATAAATTAACTAGATCGACAATTACTGTACACAAAAATTCATCGCTAATTAATTAGATCATTTTAATTACAAATTCATCATTTGTTTTTTATCAAAATGAAACTTTCAATAATCACGGTACTTATCACTTTAGGACAAAATAAATATTAAGATTTTAGAATATTATTATACAATATACTGATACCAAAGTGCTTTTGCAGTAACTGAGTTTTACACAGAATCTTATTGCTTTATTGCGTTAAAATTCAGTTTTTAATAAAATTGTTTCTCTAATTTGGTAAACAAACATCCTCATCATCATCATCATCTCCTGAGCCCATTGATGAAAAGGGCCTCGGTTAGATTTCCCCAGTCGTCTATATCTTGAGCTTTTAATTCGATACGTCTCCATTCATCATCTCCTACTTCGCGCTTCATAATCCTCAGCCATGTAGGCCTGGGTCTTCCAACTCTTCTAGTGCCTTGTGAAGCCCAGCTGAACGTTTGGTAAACTAATCTCTCTTTGGAATCGCAAAGAGCATGCCCAAACCATATCAATCTACTACCCCTCATCATGATCTCATCCACATATGGCACTTGAGTTATCACTTTAATGGTTTTATTTCTAATCCTGTCCTACCATTTAACTCCGAATATCCTTCTGAGGGCGTTGTTCTCATATCTACTACACATATACTGTATATATTTATATACATATTATTATTATTATTATTATTATTATTATTATTATTATTACAAGCTAAGCTCCAACCTTAGTTAGAAAAGCAGGATGCTATAAGCCCAAGGGCTCCATCAGGGAAAATAGCCCAATGAGGAAATTAAACAAGGATAGGCAATACCACAAGATGAATAATAAATAATCAAAATAAAATATACTAAGAATATTAACCATATCAAATTAGATCTTTCATATACGAACTCTAAAAACTTCAAAATAAACAGGAGGAAGAGAAATAAGATAGAACAGCGTCCCTGAGTATACCCTCAAGCAAGAGAATTGTTATGCCAGGCTGACACTTGCACGAATCTGTGGCACGCATTGGCACGACTCGATGCGCAAACCAGTCGTAAACTGGCGTGAAGTGTAGTAAACCCGTCGTGACTTCGTGGCATGTCGTGACGAGAATTTTGAAATGTTCAAAATTTTGGTCACGACAAAATTTCGCGGCTGGGTCGTGCGCTATGCGCAAACTATTCAAGAACTCGTCGTGACCTCATCGAGACGATGCGGGAGGATGAGTGCCAGTGCGTGGCAATGCGTGCCATGTTACGACTGCCAAGGATAGTTCACAAACAGCTCACATGGAGTCCAGGAGTAGTTGACGACATGTTCACCAATATGCGCGCATCGCAGTGTGGCCATGCCTTCCCGCTGACATGGTCACGTGTACTTTATGCATTGATGGCACGAGCAGTTCACGAATAGTTTACGCACTTCACGAACAGTTTGCGCATGGCATGAGCAGTTCACGAACAGTTCACGACTACTGCGCAACAGTGGCGCTTGCGTTAGTGTGGGGGTATATATAGAGCTTACTGGACACTGCTCGCCATTCCAGAGGTCGCCAGCGAAGAGACAACATGCCTAAAACCAAGCTAAAAAGGAAAGCAGAGAAGGCCAGAAGCCAACAGTCCAGAGGCAGACACCACTGAGAGAGATAATTCTCCTCAGTCATCTATATCAAGTATCAATATTGTGATCCCGGAGACGCAGCAGGATCCCATTGAACGCCAGAGACAGCCATCCAGTGAGGACGAGGCTAACAGAAAGCAGAAGTGGGTCCGGGTGTCCAAGAAAGAAATCCTTGAATAATGCTGGACCGAAAAGGCCGAGTTTAGGTTGGCTGACCTTGTGAAGGAGAATTCCAAGCTGTATGACAAGAAGCAGAAGGAGTGGCTCAACGTGGAGGCCAAGAACAGCCGGTGGGACCGAGTCGGAGAGCAGCTGGAGCATCCTGCCACTGGTACCCAATGCAAGAAGCATTACGAGAACTTGAGAACCTGGGTGGGGAAAATCAAGAAGAAGGAGAAGAAGAGTGGAGCTGGCCAGCCACAAAAGAGTGTCCGTGATGACCAGATCATGGAGACCTGGAGTTTCCTGATACAACACACCTTCCGGGGAGAGACAGTCCCAAGTGAGAAGTTTGCTGTCCCAGAGTCAGCTGCAGTGATGGTCAGTGACGAAGACGATGATGAAGTGAGGTCCACAGGTTCTGAGAGCCAAGCATCTACTAGCACCGGGAAGGGCAAGGGCAAGGGGAAGCGGTCCAGGTCACCAACAACCCAGGCAGCCACCACAACCGCCGATACCTGGGTGACCCAGAGCAACCTCAGTAATGTGGTGCAACAGGTGAGAATCCCAATGTCTACATGCAGACTGTATTCCA
>NC_090727.1:165812505-165817505 GCF_036898095.1 Palaemon carinicauda | reverse complement strand
ACTACTATTTATATTGAAAATAATCTATAGATATTTGGCCATATGGCTAGGCTCTGTAGCTAGGGAGACTAATCAAGGTAAACCTATAGAACGACCCTATTGCACGAATTGGAAATTAAGTGATTAACAGCAAGATGAAAGAAAGGAAACAGGTGTAAAGTAGAAACTTATGAAGTAAGTGCAGTTAAATAATTTATTTCAATTTTGTGGGAAAAGATAAACAATGGTTTATACATGTTTCCCTTTACAACGTCAAATAAGTAAAAGATGGAATGAATATTTATAAAAGAAAACATGTTGGCCTTATCTAAATAAACTAGGTGTTTCCCTCTTTATCATACCAGGTGGCGTGATTATCAGTTACAAAGTGTCAATTATTTGTTTAATAGTACGACAAAATCAGGCATTTGAAAAGTTAGAATAATTACCGAAAAAATGGGAGCAAATGCAAAGATGTCATTACAAAATGAGAACCTTCCTTATTGGCAACATTGAACTATTGTATTTGCCATTGGAGTTTTCTCAAGCATTATTTATTCTTCATACTATCACCCTCACAAACAGGTTAATGATGCACGAAGTAATGCTATTGTAACAACCGTGTGTCACACGATCGTACATAATTCATTATGTATATATTATGCTTGTATCTTCGCTCTTCCCTCGCACTAAAAAGAACCAGAATAAACATGTCTGCGTTTCTCCTATGTAACATTGTCTGTTTCTCGAACATGTAATTTCCTGTTGCCTTGAGGTTTTGTATATAAAGGAGAGTGTTCTATAATGAATTAACTCAGTTGCTTTCATACTGCCTTTGAGTTCACAACCTTCTCTCGGCGCGTCACATTGGTGACCCCAGAAGTCGACTCGCTCCCACCGCCTTCCACACCCCACCCCCTCGCCACTCCATCGTTGGTACTATGGCGGACTCTACGAAAGTTGGCGCTGCGGCTGCTCCATTGAAACTTTCATCGTTCGCCAGCGGAGAGGCGTTTGCTTGGTTTCAGACCGCAGAAGTCCAGTTTCGCATCAAGGGCGTGACTCGCTCAACCACCAAAGCTGATTATGTTCTCGCGGCAATACCCGAGGACACCTTCCCTGAAATATCCGACTGGCTTTGTGAACAAGGAGACACCCCAATAGCGTATGACGCCCTCAAAACATACCTTCTGCAGCAGTACTCGCCGTCCCCAGCCGCCCGTATAGCAAAGCTTTTTCAGCTCTCGCAACAACCGTTGGGGGACCAAAGGGCTTCGCTTGCCCTCAGGGAAATGACCAGTATCGCTCGCCTTCAACCTGCCGCAGACGGCTCTCCTCGTGAGGTGAACCTACTTCGTGCCCTTTGGATACGCCGTTTACCTGGACCTACACGCACTGCCATACCCGATGTCGATAGTTTACCCATAAAGGACTTGATGACCAAAGCCGACGAACTTATGAACAGCCACTTCCAGACCTCCATCAACCACTCCACCCCTGACAAAGAGGATGCCTATTCAACGTCAACCGAAGCTGACATGAATGCCGTAGGACATACACGCCTACCCCGTGATGTGCCGAAGCAGCGACAAAGCCGCCCACCACCCACCAATTGCTCGCGCCCCAACAAACGACTTCTACAGCCACTTACTACCTCCTATCCACTGCAGTTTTGCTACTATCACTTCAGATTTGGGGCAACCGCGAAGAAATGTGCCGAGGATTGTCAGTGGCCAAAAAACGTGTAAGTAGGCCATCGCTCGTGGCGGTGGCCTCCCGTGTTTCTAATCTTTTCTTTTTACATGATGCAGGAACGGGCGTGCGATTTTTGGTAGACACGGGTGCTTGTCGTTCTCTTTTGCCAAGGAAACTCTTCAAGACACGACGTAGTCTGTCTACATCTGCCGACGTCCGCTTGGTAGCTGCCAACGGATCTGCGTTACCCACCTACGGTTACGAGAACCTCATATTATCGTTCAGAAATGGCAAATTTAATTGGAAGTTTTTCGTTGCTGACGTCACATTGCCTATCCTCGGTGCGGATTTCCTCTCTCATTTCCACCTTCTAGTCGATGTCGCCCACCGATGATTGGTTAACGCAGACTCGTGCTTCTCGACGCCTTTTCAACCCGCCCCCTCTAACCTCGCTCTCCACATTAGCGCACCAACGGATGCCTACGCCCACCTCCTCACGTCGTACCCGGAAGTTTTCCGTCCAGAACTTCGCCAAACGCCCACGGTTCCTGCCAAGCACGGTATTTATCACCATATCAAGACGACGGGACCCCCAGTCTTTGCAAAATTCAGACATCTGGCACCGGAACGATTGGCAGCCGCCAAACAGACGTTCGCCGAAATGGAGAAAATGGGCCTTTGCCAAAAGGCCTGCAGCCCATGGTCGTCACCCTTACATATCGTTCTGAAGAAAGACGGCTCCCTCCATCCGTGCGGGGATTACAGGCACCTGAACATGCAAACAGTACCGGATCACTACCCCCTCCCAAACATCGCCGACGTGACCTCCTACCTGCACAAAGCGAAGGTTTTCTCTACGCTCGATCTCCTGAAGGGGTATTATCAGGTGCCTATGAACCCAGATGACATCCCCAAGACTGCCATCACCACTCCGTATGGTACATACACCTTCAATTACTCCTGTTTTGGCCTTCGTAATGCTGGGGTCTCATTTCAACGTCTCATGGATGGCATCTTAGGGGACCTCGCTTTCTGTGTATGTTATGTGGATGACATACTTGTGTTCTCTTCCTCAAAAGAGGAACACCTCCGTCACCTGCGCATCGTGCTCGACCGCCTGCAACAAAACGGCCTTGTAGTCCGGTACAAGTGTACCTTTGGTGCCAACGAAGTGTCGTTCTTAGGGCACCGCATCACACCTGAGGGAGTCCATCCCCTCCCTGAGAAGGTAGCAGCCGTTCAGAACTTCCCCGCGCCCTCGACCGTCAAAGCTCTGCAGGAATTCTTGGGCATGATCAACTATTATCACCGTTTTCTGCCAGCCATTGCCGCAACTCTGGCTCCCCTCTACGCCTCCCTCAAGGGCAAGCCAAAGGACCTGAAGTGGGGTCCCCTTCAAGAAGCAGCCTTCTACAATGCAAAGAAGGCCCTATCAACTGCCCCTCTCCTTCTCTCCACCGATGCCAGCGACGTCGCTATTGGTGCAGTACTCGAGCAGGTGGTCAACGGCTCGCCCCGCCCATTGGCCTTCTTCAGCAGAAAACTGTCCAAGGCAGAATCGGGTTATTCCACCTTCGATCGAGAATTGTTGGCGGTGCACTTGGCTGTCCGTCACTTTCGCCATTTCTTAGAAGGTACGCCCTTCGTCATTCGCACAGACCACATGCCTCTGGTAAACGCCTTTACTCGACAGTCTGACGCCTGGTCCGCCCGGCAACGCCAAAATCTCTCCGCCGTGGCTGAATACAATTGCACCCTTCAATACGTCCATGGGAAAATTAATCCCGTTGCCGATGCCCTGTCAAGAAACTTGTTGGCTGCCGTTCAACTGGGATTGGATTACAACGCCCTGGCTGAAGCCCAACGACAGGATCCAGAGTATCAAGCATGTAGGACATCCTGCACGTCCCTCCGTTGGGAAGACTTCCCCCTTGAAGACTCCAACACCACCCTCCTCAGTGACGTCAGTACTGGTAGACCGCGACCTTGGATTCCTGCTCCCATGCGCCGGCAGGTGTTTGATTTCATTCACGGCCTTTCACATCCCTCGTGCCGTTCTACTGCTCAGCTGCTGAAGGCAAAGTTCATTTGGCACGGCATTTCTAAGGATGCTAAGGATTGGGTCCGCGCCTGCACTTCTTGCCAAACTTCCAAAGTACATCGACACACAGATTCAGGAGTGGGCACCTTCCCTCAACCTCAGCGTCGTTTCGCACACATTCACGTCAACGTTGTAGGCCCCCTACCCACATCACAAGGACATCGTTACCTGTTTACCGTCATCGACCGCTCCACTCGTTGGCCTGAAGCCATTCCCATGGAAACTGCAACGTCCGCCTCATGTACATCTGCCTTACTCTCTGGATGGATTGCAAGATTTGGTATCCCTGAGCATATTACTTCCGACAGGGGAACTACTCTCACCTCTCAATTGTGGACATCATTAGCGATTCTCCTGGGCATCACCCTACATCAGACAACGGCCTACAACCCCGCTGCCAATGGAATGGTTGAACGTTTTCATCGCACCCTCAAAGCAGCTTTGATGTCCCGCTGCAAGGATTCCAACTGGTTTACTCAGCTTCCCTGGGTCCTCCTGGGACTAAGGACCACTCCTAAAGACGCCCTCGACGTCTCGGCAGCTGAAATCGTGTATGGCGACCCGTTCGTCGTCCCTGCCGAATTTTTTCCTTCTACAACATCCTCCGACGATCTCCAGCGCATACGTCACGTCGTGGGAAAATTTACTCCATGCCGCCAGACTAACAAGCCCCCAGCGAAGCATCACATACCAACAGACTTGCACTCTGCAACGCACGTCTTCCTGCGGAACGACAATAGCAAGCCACCGCTAACGGCCCCTTACACGGGCCCTTTCCTTGTGATCCGCCGCAGTCCGAAAGCATTCCAACTAAACATTCGTGGCAAAGAAGACTGGGTCCCCATTGATCGTCTAAAACCTGCTTATCTTCCGCCAGATGACCCGCCTACAGTTCGCCTCTCTAGATCAGGGCGCCCTATTTAACATGTACAGTATGTCATTTTTAGGGGGGGGGAGCCATGTACCAACCGTGTGTCACACGATCGTACCTAATTCATTTTGTATATATTATGCTTGTATCTTCACTCTTCCCTCGCACTAATAAGAACCAGAATAAACATGTCTGCGTCTTTCCTCTGTAACATTGGCTGTTTCTCGAACATGTAATTTCCTGTTGCCTTGAGGTTTTGTATATAAAGGAGAGTGTTCTATAATAAATTAACTCAGTTGCTTTCATACTGCCTTTGAGTTCACAACCTTCTCTCGGCTCATCACACTATTAATT
>NC_090727.1:165805005-165807505 GCF_036898095.1 Palaemon carinicauda | reverse complement strand
ACAGTTTTTAGCATGTGCAGTTAGAAAACAAAATTAAAATCAGTTACCCACGATGGTAAAGACGGGTTCACGCGGATCGATTAAAATCTCGATTATGAAAATTTTGACATACAAATTGTTAATGATGCTTCACCTTTAGATAATCTGAAGAGTAACTGTATGGAATAATCAACATTACAAAAGGAGGGATATCACTTTCATCTTACATCTTAAGCGTATAACAAAGATCACAAAAACTTTCAGGAATGTCATATAGTAAAATGAGATATATTCAAATTGTCTTTTTTTTTTTATTTACAAAACAATGCGAGTGGGGCAACGTGAAAAAAGAATAAAAACAACAACATAACACAAATATTCAGAATAAAGTAATTCAAGGTGAGAAAGAATAAACTGTAAGATGTAAATGACTAGTGAATAGAAATAAAGGAGAAACTTCATTGGAGTCGACTGGAACTAAGCAAGAATGCCTCATGATCAATGAAAATCATGTCTTAAATTATTCGTTCAATAACTACCTCCGTATATAGATGCATCTTCAGGCGTATCATTTATTGATGAGAATGAAAGTTCCGGGGAATATAATGAAAAAAAAAATATTGATAAGACTATTAGTTCCTGGGAAGTGAATAAAAAAAAAAAACTTATGAAGGTCGATGATCATAACTTTTTTACATTTAGGTGACATTATCTTTTTTGAAAAGTTACAGAATTGGGGAAATATTCATAAAGGATATCTTTCAACTGAAACGTTTCTCCCTTAAACTACTTCTTTTAATAAAGCTTTCACTAGAACTATACATCAAATTGACATATATAAACGAGCCACGATAATCACCATATCTGTCTTTCTTTTATGTCTCTATGACAAGAAGCCAAATGAATGTAAGAATTAGACCTTACTCTCATTGTATTTTTCTTCTCAGCATGAAAAGATAGTTGTGTAACTCCTATAATTGTCCTTTGTTTGGACCTTTGGTAATAGCACGTAAAAATTCCGGTAGCTAAATGGACTTACTGTGATAACTCCAGCGGACGTCCTACTTTGGGACGAGAAGCATCCCTATAAGCTTTAATAGAAAATATATCTTATAATCCTGACGGGTGGAATAGGTTTCAACAGCTATTTGAAACCGCCTACAACGGTTGGCATAATAGCCGTCACTAATTGATGCCATTTGGATGTCAACTACTAATGACACTTAGAAACTCAACAGGTATTTGTAATTGAAATCGAAGCTGCAATTGATATAGTCCCCATGGGGAATTTATTCTGAAGCATATCTTTAATCCTAATATATTACTCTTTTCGGTCGGTAACTCTTTTCTGTTTTTATTATAATTTTTGCATTGGCTAGTGCAACTATTGATTTTTAATAATTTAATCTGCGAATACATTATTGTCTTTTCTACCTAGCTCTCATGAATCCAGCTATTGATCTTTATTCATATATCATTGCGAATGCATTAATAGCTTTCAAAATTATTTTACTGAATTCAAATTGATGCAAAGGACATCTTTCAACTGTAAACGTTTCTCCCTTAAACTACTTCTTTTTATGAAACTTTCACTAGGAATATACATCATATGGATATATAAATGAGCCACCATAGCTCCATTATAATGACCAACTCTGCAAAGGAGATCCATGAGCTTTAAAAAAAAAATAGATATGACAGTCTTCCTTTCATTAAATAAATGATTACGAAATAAGTTTCTGTTTCTGTGCAAAAATTCTTAAAGGTAAACAATAACGGAAGCTTGCAAGAATTTAAATTTTGCATTACATATCTAAAATAATAACCTTTCTCAGCAATAATTGCTTTCCGAGGGAATTTCAGAATACGACATAATAGCCGTCTAGGCAAGATAATCATCTTTGTATGAACATGATAAAATGACATTAATCTGATTACAAAATTAAAGATGAATAGACGTTGCTTTGGTCATTCCTCTAAGTAGCTTCTCGAGGTTTCACAATCCTTCAGATACTCTAGAGACATTAAATACTACTGTAGCAAATAGTTAGGCCAATCATTTGTGCTATTCACTTGAAGGATTTCGTTACTAATGCCTCTCTCCGTGCGCATGAATATATATACAATTATGTATGTATGTATGTATGTATGTATGTATGTATATATATATATATATATATATATATATATATATATATATATATATATATATATAAGCGCATGTATAATTATACAATCATGTATGTATGTATATATGATATACACACATACATATATATATATATATATATATATATATATATATATATATATATATATATATATATATATATATATATATATACAATATATATGAATATATTACTTTTTCACTAAATGGTGAAGCCTAATAATTTTTTGGGGTTGGGTGCTTAGGGTACGATACCATTTGGTGATCACATCAGTAAGTGCGAAAATACCATTATCATACAGTGATTGCGCAGGAGTGTGAACATAATTGCCATTGGCCTTATGTGAAGAG
>NC_090727.1:165782505-165800005 GCF_036898095.1 Palaemon carinicauda | reverse complement strand
TCAATCCTCTGAAGCATTAAAACAAAACAATATATATGTGTATATATATATATATATATATATATATATATATATATATATATATATATATATATATATATATATAGTGTGTGTGTGTTGGCCAAAGCACCAGCAACCCATTGAGAGACCACCGCTTGAGTTATTGAGCCCTTTGACTGACTATGTAGTACTACTGCACATCCGATCCCTCTCAGTAAACGACTTTTTTTTTTTTTTTTGACTTACAGATATACCAACTAGGCTGGCCTATTCTCCACACATTCTAGGTTTTTTTCATTCACCTGACACCAATAATATAACAGAAAAATTCTTCTTCACTCAAGGCTTAACTACTGCTCTATAATTATTCAGTGGCTACTCTTAAGCTAATGCAAGAAGTTTTCCTATGATAAGAACACTCCAAAATCAAACCAATGTTCTCTAGTCTTGAAAGTGCCCTATCCTGTGTAATATAGCCTTTGATTAGCTTTTTTTTTTTTTGCGTGGGTAAACTATTCTATTTTCCTTATTTCGTTTACTCACAGGACTATTTCATCTGCTGGAGCCCTTGAGTTTATAACATCCTGCTTTTCTAACTAGGGTTGTAACTTACATATTAATTATACACACACACACACACACACACTCACACACACACACACACACACACACATATATATATATATATATATAATTATATATATACTGTATATATATATATATATATATATATATATATATATATATATATATATATATATATATATATATATATATATATATATATCACGTATTATATATAAAAATTTACCCATTAAATACTTATTTGTTTTCATTAATGCAACTGAAGTTATAGTATTAGTAACAAAAGGACAAGTGACAGTTTAAAATTCTGATAAATATGAAAAATGTATTTTCTTTTCATAGCACTACTAAAATCAACGGAAAATATATCGCTGAACGAAACGCCATTTCAAAATTATTTCTTCAGTACCCGAATGTAAAAGGCATATGAGACCGTTCCTACGAAGTTCCTACTGACCCCATGAATCATGATTAAGAAGCAAGTCTAATGGTTAAAATTGTATAAACTATAAGCGTCCCAGAAGTTTAAAAGATAACATGAATGTATGTGATTATCTACCCGCAGGATGTCAGGAGAGAGAGAGAGAGAGAGAGAGAGAGAGAGAGAGAGAGAGAGAGAGAGAGAGAGAGAGAGAGAGAGAGAGAGAGAGAATGGATATAATAGGAATATATCATAGCTATAAAATTATTTAATTTGGATGGAGTGAGACATAGCAACGCCTCCCAAAATGTTTATCATACTTTTATTAGCTTGTACTTTCTTAAATAACCCCCTCCCTCACGCCCCGTTCCATATAATCATTACTGGTCCCTCCCAGCGTTCTCTCATAGCACAAAATCCAGTAAGTTATAACTAGCCATTCAGGCACCCTCCTAACCCACTCGTACCCTCCTTCCCCACTTTCTTAATTTCGGGAGGAGATTTTCCTCCTCATATCGTCCGGAATTTATACTTCAAAGAGGAGAGAAAGAGGAGAAGTTACTTCATTTCTCGTCTAAAACCATCTCATTTCGCCTTATTACCTGATTTCTTTATCTTTTTTTTAGAACAGACGAGAGGGTTATTTGACTCAAGGGTGTTCTTATGACAAACTCCGAAAAAAAAAAAAAAAAAAAAAAAAAAAAAAAAAAAAAAACACGTTTGTGGCGAATGTATGAAACGGGCGTCATTGATTTCAGAGGGTTCCATTATGTTACCATGCAGTCATTTCCGATTTAAAAGAACTGTCGTGGGTAAAGCACGGATAATTATTAATTTTGACGGAAGAATAAAAAAGTTTTAGCTGTATGTATAAATAAAGAATATATTCTATATTTACTGTGGTTTTAATGCGCATTTTACATTTCTAGTTTTTGTGTTTCCTTCCTTATTCCGTCGACTTTTTTTACTGTTATAATAATAATAATAATAATAATAATAATAATAATAATAATAATAATAATAATAGTAACTGACATGAGGGAGGCGGCTAAGGAGCTGAGGAAGGAGGCCCAAGTGACCGTGAGAAGAGCTGACAAGATTGCTGCCTTTGTCTTGATAGACATGGAAGAATATCATTAAAGATTCCTTCTTTAAAAAAAATCATGGTAGAGTGTACAAAACAATGTAAAACTAGATAAAAATATTTCCATAATTAAAACAAGGGAATCCTTGAAATTGTAACAGGCTTTGATAACAGGTCACAATTATGTGAAAAAACAATTTCCTACGCAAACGTCAAATCATCATGCCATTACACTAATTCAAATCAAACTTTCGTGAATTATATAGTTCCGCGGAAATTCGTCAAAATCTAAAAACCTATCATATTGTTTAGAATATAGATCGCGTGATGTCGTTTGTTATTATTTGACAACCCAGATATCTACCAATGTAATATAAGCAAGGTTATAGTGTAAATCTTACTACTGACACATTACCAATACAGTACCTACAATACCAGAATGAGTTTACTTTGCCCGAGATTTCTTACCATCAGATACTTTTCATATCCACGTTCTTTCACGAGTATATACTGTCTATATATATATATATATATATATATATATATATATATATATATATATATATATATATATATATATATAGACAGTATATATATATATATATATATACTTATAAATTTATATATACATATATAATATAATATAATATAGTACCCTACGTCGTTAATTGGTTAGAGGTTACACGCCTTAAGTCATTTTTTAAGTAGGTATAAATTTCATACTATAAAGTAAACTGCAGTATGTTATTTCATAGCATGCTTAGGGGGTGTCTTTTAGAATTCAGATAGGGAAAAATGTATGAATCAACATGAATGGGGAATACCTCAACGACTCAAGATTTGCAGATGGCATAGTTCTGTTTAGTGAATCGTGGGAGCAATTGTAAAAGATTATGGAATATTTGAAAAGAGAATGAAGACGGTCTGAAAATGAATATTAGTAAAACTAATATAGAAGAAGAGATGACAAATAAGGATTTTGGATCAATAGTATTCAACCAGAACCTTGGAGCCTTACTAAAGCCTTAGAACATAAGCTAGTTACAACTTGAATAGCTATGGAAAGAATAATGATGGGAATAACTCTAGGAGACAAAAAAAGAGCGACATGGATATGCGAGCAAACTAAAGTAGAGGATATTTTAACAACATGTAAGAAAAAGAAATGGACATGGGCAGGACGTACAATGAGAATGACAAAAAATACATGGTCTTTAGGAATAAAACAATGGGTCCCCAGAGGTTGAAAACAAAGCAGATGAAGGAAGAGAAGACGATGGATTGGCAAGCCAAGAAAACTTGCGGGTACAGACTGGAATAGAAAGACCACCAACAGACGGTCATGGAAAAACATGTCACAAGCCTTTGTCCTACATGAACTAGAAACGACTGATGATGATGGCGATGCTCTCTATACACGACAAAGTACTTACAACCAGCTATCACTTTATGTAAGCAAGATACCTATCTCAATAAACTTTTAATAATTGAGAGAGAGAGAGAGAGAGAGAGAGAGAGAGAGAGAGAGAGAGAGAGAGAGAGAGAGAGAGAGAGAGAATTCACGACCCACTTATAGGAAAGTTACGATACACAATTCAGATCAAATGTGTGACTGAAAATTATCAATGGAACATTATAAATCATATTATATTTTTTGCATATGCTGCAAATGTGACAGTTGAATTTGTCTTTGGCTTAGTCAAAGCAAACATTGTCTCATTAAGAGAAATAACCAAAGGCGGAGTTAAAACAGCACACACACACACACACACACACACACACACATATATATATATATATATATATATATATATATATATATATAAATATATTTACATATACACATATATATATATATATATATACATACATATATATATATATATATATATATATATATATATATATATATATATATATATTGAAACATTAATGTCTGGATTCTCTTAACGACCTCGGGATCCGAGCCCCACGCGAAATCACACAGAGACAATAGCTTCTGATCGGCCGGGAGTCGAACCCTGGTCCAAGAAACTTGTATGTACGGTTTGTGTATATATATATATTTATATATATATATATATATATATATATATATATGTGTATATATATATATATATATATATATATATATGTATATATATATATATATATATATATATATATATATATATATATATATATATGTTCTCTTCCCACCCAAGCGAAACGACCAGGAAAAATTTGATTTTTTTTAACAATGAAGTATGTCGTATTTTACAAAGTGTTTTCATTATATTAAGAAAAACTTGTTGCAATTCTTCCTAATAATTCATAACATAATCTTTAGAGAAGCATTAATACAGCAAGGACGTGAAAAAAGAAAGCGTGCGCGCACGCTTGATGGCAGAGGCACATGAAATGCCCCCTTAACACCGGGATGTAAAGAAATTTATGCAAGTCCTCGAGAAAGACATGGCATTTTCTTTGATCAGAAATTGGCTCATGAGAATCTGTTCACGCATCTGTTTGTCTATCCAAAAGCATAATGCAGATTCCATTTCAATTGTGACTTCACACTGATGGCACAAGTTTTAGACGAATGAGTCTTTTCAGAAACATATTGAACAATGCGTTCTTAGTCATTGATGCTGTGGGCATTGTTTTTCAAGCCAGGTGTAAGGGGCATGCACCGTTTATAATTTCCCCCCTTTCATATTTCTTCCTCGTGTTTAATTTAGCTTGCATTGTTATAACAGGATGCTTGGATTCACTAGCTTTGATTTCCTTGTTTGTGCCCAACGTATATTATGTGTAGTATATTAAAACGTTATCATAACTTTGCAAGAAATCTTAAATTTATTGTGTTGTGGTGAGTGCTGGTATTGTGTATATTTCTGTAGCTACCCCTGACAGGTTTGTGCAAAAACGTGAAGTATATTTGTATCGCTATCTGGTTAACTTCGTGTGAGCTAAACTCGTAAGTTTATTAGCTACTTAATGTAATTTCTTTACGAGTTTAATCCTTAGAGTGTTAAAGATTATCTGTTTTCATTAAGTACCAAGATTAAATGTTGGTGTAAAATTCAATTTCCAGTGAAACAAGTGATTGCATAACTTTCATATGTATTAATTTCTTGTCTTAGAGTTTTTTTCAAACTTAATATTTCGAGTGATTTATTTTATGGATGTAATTTGGTTGTAATTTTTAAAGAATATATTTATTTTTATAAAGAGTGTATTACTTCAATCACCAGTGTCTTCACAGTATTCTCTCGTATCCCTGTTAAAGAATCGAAGTAAGAGGTTATTTGAAGTCCTTAATAATAATTACCCAGTTTTGTTTTGAGTGTACTTAAGAGACCTTTGTTTATTTAGTGTTTTAATGTCCGGGAGTTACTAATATTTTCAAATGTAACAGATTAATGTAAAAACAAACAGGTGAGTTTAGAACTCGAAAGATTGTGTAGCTTGCCAGCCGTAATATATATATATATATATATATATATATATATATATATATATATATATATATATATATATATATATTGGTTCCCAGACCACGGGACCATCATATAATAATAACTACACACACACACACACACACATATATATATATATATATATATATATATATATATATATATATATATATATATATATATATGAACATATATCACAAGCACACGTGATTTTAATTAATGTAAATATCACCCACGAATGGCATTTAATACCGAATTCTATCTTGGGAATATATTATCCACTTGGAATTCATTTTATGGTAACAGCTTCTGGCCGGGTGGGGATTCGAACCACCACCTGTACGGCTGGAAACCATGCTGGCAGGGACCATACCGACTTAGCTATCAAGAGAGGATTCGAACCACCACCTGTACGGCTGGAAACCATGCTGGCAGGGACCATACCGACTGAGCTATCAAGAGAGACTCTCTTGATAGCTCAGTCGGTATGGTCCCTGCCAGCATGGTTTCCAGCCATACAGGCCATACAGACTGAGCTATCAAGAGACTCTCCTGATAGCTCAGTCGGTATGGTCCCTGCCAGCATGGTTTCCAGCCTTACAGGTGGTGGTTCGAATCCCCACCCGGCCAGAAGCTGTTACCATAAAATGAATTCCAAGTGGATAATATATTCCCAAGATAGAATTCGGTATCAAATGCCATTCGTGGGTGATATTTACATATATATATATATATATATATATATATATATATATATATATATATATATATATGTGTGTGTGTGTGTGTGTGTGTATGTATGTATGTATGTATGTATGTATTATTATTATTATTATTAACTGAGCTACAACCCTAGTTGGAAAAGCAAGATGCTAAAAGCCCAAAGGCCCCAAAAGGAAAAAATAGCCCAGTGAGGAAGGGAAATAAGGAAATAAATAAATTATAAAGAAACTAATGTCAGCCTGTTCAACATAAAAACATTTGCTCAAGTTTGAACTTTTGAAGTTCTACAGATTCAACTACCCTATTAAGAATATCATTACAAAACTTGGTCACAGCTAGAATAAAACTTCTAGAATACTGTGTAGTATTGAACCTCATGATGGAGAAGGCCTGACTATTAGAATTAACTGCATGCCTAGTATTACAAACGGGAGGGAACTGTCCGGGAAGATCTGAATGTAAAGGATGATCAGCATTAAGTAAAATCTTAAGAAAAATGCATAACGAACTAACTGAACGACGGTGCCAAAGATTAATATCTATATCAGGAATAAGAAACTTAATAAACCGTAAGTTTCTGTCCAACAAATTAAGATGAGAATCAGAAGCTGAAGACCAGACAGGAGAACAATACTCGAAACAAGGTAGAATGAAAGAATTAAAACACTTCTTGAGAATAGATTGATCACCGAAAATCTTGAAAGACTTTCTTAAAAAGACAATTTTTTTTGTGCAATTGAAGAAGACACAGACCTAATTTGTTTTTCAAAAGTAAATTTGCTGTCAAGAATCACACCTAAAATTTTAAAAGTAGTGCAGAGTTAAAGAAACGTTATCAATACTAAGATTTGGATGTTGAGGAGCCACAGTCCTTAGTCTGCTTTAAATCATACTTTGAGTTTTGTTAGGATTCAACTTCATGCCCCGTAATTTGCACCATATACTAATTTTAGTAAAATCATCAACTCAAAATAATGATCTATGTCCTCTAAAAAATTATCCATTATTTCATGAAATGTTTATACCTCAACTCTTGGATGATTCTCTTAAAAAACCCTATTAATTCTAATAGTAAGGCCTTTCCCATCATGAGGCTCAATACTACACAGTATTCTAGAAGTTTTATTCCAGCTGTGACCAAGTTGTGGAATGATCTTCCAAATCGGGTAGTTGAATCAGTAGAACTTCAAAACTTTAAACTTGCAGCAAATGTTTTTATGCTGAACAGGCTGACATAAGTCTTTTTATATTATATATATGAAATACTTGTTTTAATGTTGTTAATGTTTCTAAAATACTTTATTTTAATTGTTCATTACTTCTTTTTATGCTGAACAGGCTGACATAAGTCTTTTCATTTTTACATATATGAAATATCGGTTTTAATGTTGTTTATGTTTCTAAAATATCTTAATTTAATTTTTCATCACTTATATCGTTTATTTCCTATCCTCACTGGGCTATTTTCTCTGTTGGAGCTATTAGGCTTATAGCATCTTGCTTTTCCATCTAGTGTTGTAGCTTAGGTAGTAATAATTATAATAACAATAATAATACCTCCGCCACCGAAGTTGGAAGGCGGTTATGTTTTATCCCCAGTTTGTGTGTGTTTGTTTGTGAACAGCTTCCTGACCCCAATTTTAATCGTAGAGGAATGAAACTTACAGGGATTAACTCTTATATAAAAAGCTGAAATTGATAAAGTTTTGGAAGGTCAAGGTCAATGGTCAAGTTCACGGTCAAGCAAAATGTCCAATTCCCGTCACGTAATCAGCCATAAGTTTGAACATCGTTGTCACAGAGACTTCAAACTTGATTCATATTTGAGTGTTCGAAAATCCAAATCAATTAATACATGTTACATCAAAGGTCAAGGTCGATCAAAAGGTCGACAAATAAGCTGCCGCGCCGGAGGTCGGTGCTCTACCGAGTTCCCCTCTAGTTATTTTAAAGAAACGAGTGCAAAGTCAGTTAAGTCATTTTAAGAGTGGAGCTACATAATTGGTGTTTCGGATATGTTATGAAATAGAACTTTCATCTAATAAATATGGCAATTCGCATTACTTAAGGTGAATTACCTTTGTTTCAAAACCATTCGAGATACTTTGCAATTAATATCAGAAAATCATAGCATACTGATTATTCTTTGGGGTCTTGCGCTATTTGTTAAAGTTTTTATGTAGGAAATATATCTAATAATTTATTATTAAAATCATTATAAACCAGGATAGATGGACAAAGAAAGGACAAACGAAAGATTTTGAAAGGAGTTTCCCCTTTTCTTTCAAATAATGAAACTATAATGATTGGATAACAAATTAGACTGGATAAAATGATATATAATGTAAAATTATTCATAAGACTATCTCTCTCCACATGTACCGTAGGCGAGGCCAAGAGAATTACATATAGAGGTTGTCCCTATCAAGATCTATATATAGACTTTCTATAGACTTTGGTCCCTATATTATACGGATCAGGCAAGACGTAGGTCGAGGAGTATCCTCATTGGAGTTGTTCAACGGAGTGATTTTTACCCATGTACTGGCCTGAATGGGACGCTTGCCAGACCATATAGCCGTGAATTATGCTCCACATTTAATTAGTAGAGAATATCTTTAAAAAAAAAAAAATTTGAAGTGGATAAAAACTCATTTCCAGCCAGACAGACAAACAGGCGGACGTAACCGCATCATATAAAGCATAAATCATTCCAGCAAAGCTAACTGAGGATCACAGACCTTGTCGGTGAAAGAATGGGTGTCTTCGTGAGACTCCTTTAGAAAGACCATACCTGTAAATGTCCTATAGTATTCTATCTGTAGGCTTCAGTTTCCGGCCAGTAAGTCGTGGGATTCTGTTAAAACGTTTCTAGTTGTTTTTCCTCGGCAATGTCCAAGCGAGCGTTTAATCTGCCAAGCCTTTGAATTGTTTTGCTTTTTTTTCGATTTTTATTTTTGTTTTTAGTTTATGGTTCGAAAAGAGTAGAGGTTTACACAGCTTTGCCCTTGCATGAAGACCCTTCGTTTGAGAATTTATCTCGAATGGACAGAATTTTCGAAAAGATTAGAAAAACATTTATGTTCTTTTCTTTTAGTGCGAAGAAAAACATAGATGTAGATTAACATCGTTTCCTTCATGGTTCTGGTTTCATTCAGTCGTCGACATCGCCTCATCTACTCTATTGGGGTCGTCAGATTTCTTTGTCCTCACAATCTACAGTATTTTCCTCACCTTCATGTAGAGCATTATATTTATCTTTGCTCTAATCCGTTGTTCGTATTTTTCATTGTTATTCTATATCTGCTTAAGAGGTGACTTCTTTGCTCCTCCTCTAATTAGATGGCTTTATTTAATTATTCTAACACGTTTCATTGCATTAAAATGTTTATATATTACCATACTTAATTTATGAACTTCAAACGTGTCTCTCCTTCAACTTTAATTTCTCTTAACATTACTTCTTAATGACAAAGTTGAACAGATTTACATCGTCTTTAATTTAGGTGATTCAAGATTAGTCTTACTCAGAGCAAGAGAAAGTCTCCTTTAATTTTAACGTTTCGTTCCAGTAATAAATCTTGAGCTTATTTTGTAGCATTCGTCTTTCATATGACACAAGCCTCATTTGCTTCGCTTCATTGCAATCCTGAATCAGCATTGAAATCTACTATCGGCACTTTTAATAGCAATTTTCCATCTCGACTACTATCAATTCCGTTTCTAATCTAGTAGACTCTACTCTTTACAAGAGAGAGAGAGAGAGAGAGAGAGAGAGAGAGAGAGAGAGAGAGAGAGAGAGAGAGAGAGAAATGTAAACATTTATAATGAGCTCTTTAACAGGGCTAAATTTATACAGGGAATAATCCGGAATTGTTTTTTTTCCTAGATACTTAGGAATTCGTTTTTCTTTCAGCTACTTTTTTAAAATTCTATATCAATTCCTCAAACGAGGAGTCCATTTTTTTTGCTTCAAATTACAAGAGGTTTCCTTCTCATTTTATCATTTTTCACCCGATTACTTAGCAAAGTTATCTAGGTTTACTTTTGAGACAAAAAAACTAGGCACTAGAACTTCAACAGTATTTTTTCCTGGCAGGTATACATCATATAAATATCTCTCTCTCTCTCTCTCTAGATCTAGTTCAATTCATCTTTACACTTATGGTGAAAATCTAACTATATTTGCATCTTATTTTGTAATCTAAACAACAATCGGCTCATTTCAAATTTGGTTAGTTTTTATGATATCATACAAAAAATTCTAGTGTATTGATAATGAATTAATTCAAAGATGGAAAAGTCTAAATGCTTCGTCAAACCAATTGATAAAAATATCATGTGTTAATATATAGTTAATAATGTAGAAATGCATAGGTAAATAAACAAACATATGAATAAAAACAAACATTCAAAATAACGATAAAAAATGAAAAACCAACCAATATTCCTGAATGCAGACAGCCAGGTGCCACATATCAGTTCCTGCTTCGATTACAATTGCCAACACCTGTTGACTTTCCAAGTGTCATCACTAATTGACGTCCAAATGACATCAATCAGTGACGGCCATAATGGGTACTATAATACGCGATTCTAAAGAGTTTCTGAACTTTACCAACTGAGGTCATTATGAGAAATGTTGGTCGGGGATTTTCTGTATCAGTGCTTCTTCTGGTGTCGATTACCAGAATTTTCTTGTCGCAAGTTTGGACATCCCAAACGAATTACTGTTAGTCGATCCAATTAATTTCGTATTTTTCAGCCATTAACAAAGGTCAATTAAAGGTTGTACAATATTTCCTCACTAATTAAAGGTTGTACAATATTTTCTCACTAACTAAAGCTTGTGCAATATTTTCTCACTAATTAAAGCTTGTACAATATTTTTCCTCACTGAATAAAAAGTTAAAAGTTTTTTTCACGATGCTAATCAAAGGGTAAATGAAGTATACGTAGAAACTATATTCATGGTAAACTTTATTACCCAGATGTTAAGGAGAAATTTTTTCGAATAATGTATATTATTTCCTTAAAGTGAAACTTTAATCTTATTTACAACATTAGTCATCAATCTCATATGTAATTCTATTTCGAAGTACGTGACACTCCATGGCCTAAATATTAGAGAAACTGTCATATAGCTTCTTGGTTTCAAAGTGTTTCTATTAATCACATATTGGTACTGTTACTATTTATTATCTCTTCTTAAAACATTGGAATTAACTGCCAGTAGGGGCTGCCCCTGAGTCTCCCACTGCTTATTCCATTTACTTTAATTTGTGTAATTTCTACCTCACATTGTGTATTATTATTACAAAAAAAGAGATTAATTTGTGTAATTTCTATCGCACATCATTATTATTACAAGGAAGAGATTAATTTGTGTAATTTCTACCTAACATTGTTTATTATCATTACAAAAAAAGATTAATTTGTGTAATTTCTAACTCACATTGTTTATCATTATTACAAGGAAGAGATTAATTTGTGTATTTTTTTTCCTCAAATTGTTTATTTTTATTATAAGGAAGAGATTAATCTGAGTAAATTTCTATATCACATTATTATTATTACAAGGAAGAGATTAATTTGTGTAATTTCTACCTCACATTGTTTATTATCATTACAAGGAAGAGATTAATCTGTGTAAATTTCTATCTCACATTATTATCATTATTACAAGGAAGAGATTAATTTGTGTAATTTCTACCTCACATTGTTCATTATTATTACAAGGAAGAGATTAATTTGTGTAGATTTCTATCTCACATTATTATCATTACAAGCAGAAGATTAATTTGTGTAATTTCTACCTCACATTGTTCATTATTATTACAAGGAAGAGATTAATTTGTGTAATTTCTACCACACATTGTTTATTATTATTACAAGGAAGAGATTAATTTGTGTAATTTCTACCTAACATTGTTTATTATCATTACAAAAAAAGATTAATTTGTGTAATTTCTAACTCACATTGTTTATCATTATTACAAGGAAGAGATTAATTTGTGTAATTTTTTTCCTCAAATTGTTTATTTTTATTATAAGGAAGGGATTAATCTGAGTAAATTTCTATATCACATTATTATTATTACAAGGAAGAGATTAATTTGTGTAATTTCTACATCACATTGTTTATTATCATTACAAGGAAGAGATTAATTTGTGTAATTTCTTCCTCAAATTGTTTATTTTTATTACAAGGAAGAGATTAATCTGTGTAAATTTCTATCTCACATTATTATCATTATTACAAGGAAGAGATTAATTTGTGTAATTTCTACCTCACATTGTTCATTATTATTACAAGGAAGAGATTAATATGTGTAAATTTCTATCTCACATTATTATTATAAAAAAGGTAGATATCAACCAGCCAAACTCGACTCTTACAAAGCTGCCAAACCTTAACCTTATGATCAATCAAAACTGATAAAGAAAATTATTTCTACTGAACAGGATAATGTGTCGATTTTCATCATAATTTGACTCATTGGTGGTAATTCGCATAAAGTGTCGGAAACATGGGTAAAACTCGTTGGAAAATTAGACGGTTGTCTTACCAACTAAATCTCTGAATAAAGTTAGAGCTTTGGGTAAGACGTCTTTTATTGCCCCTGCTGCCTTTCATTGGAGGAACACATGGTTCGATCCCAATGTAAGCCAAAAACTATTTCTAATGAAACGACATTATATCGACTTTCATATATATATATATATATATATATATATATATATATATATATACAGTATATATATACATATATTTATATATATATATATATATATATATATATATATATACATACAGTATATATATATATATATATATATATATAAAGTATATACAGTATATATATATATATATATATATATATATATATATATATATATATATATATACAGTATATATATATATATATATATATATATATATATATTTATATATACATACAGTATATATATATATATATATATATATATATATATATATATGTGTGTGTGTATATATATACAGAGAGAGAGAGAGAGAGAGAGAGAGAGAGAGAGAGAGAGAGAGAGAGAGAGAGAGAGAGAGAGAGAATATTTTACTTTCATTGATATTTCTTTTCTATATCCATGCCATTGTGAAAGCTCGGAATGAAAAGTATAAAAAACAAAAACTAGGAAATACCTCAAGTAGTAAACCTTAGTACCATAATGGTTTAGTTGGAGATCTGTTTCTTAGAATGTCTAGCTAAATCGAGCCAAGAAAAGCAGGGATTATTCATTCATTTTCCTTATCCAAAATTAGGCCTTCATTAAAAAAGCATAAGCAAGGAAATGAATGTAAAAATTTATCAATTGAATGCAATATATATATATATATATATATATATATATATATATATATATATATATATATATATATATATATACAAACACATACGCATACATACACTGTATATATATATATATATATATATATATATATATATACACACAGACACACATATATATATACATATATATATATATATATATATATATATATATATATATATATATATATATATATATATGTGTGTGTTTGTGTATGTGTGTATTTGTGAGTGCAAATAGGGAACACAACAGCCGCATCATAAGCGTACAATATGTATCAAACCACAAAAGGCAACGTGAACAGCGTTGTTAGAGTTAATAGTTCCGTTCATTTTGAGCTGCGATGTCAATAGTAGAAAGAACTTATTTCAACCAAGTTTTCCAAATTTCCTGTTGTGGTTTAATAGACGCACGTGTAAATACATACACTGAACTGTAGATTTTATATATACACCTATACATATATAAACACACACACGTATGCATATATATATATATATATATACTATGTGTATATATATGTATATATACAGTATATATATACAGTATATATACATATATATATGTGTATATATATGTATGTATTAATATTCTTTTTCAACACAAGAACATCCACAAGTATACATGGCGTTCACCACGTGGCAATTATAAAAATCAAATAGATCACATCACCATTAATAAAGAAAGAAGGAGGACTCTGAGAAAAGTAAGAAGCTATATAGGTGTAGATATTGATAGTGATCAACTACTTATTGACCCACAGATATTAAAACTAAAAGCACCCAACAGGAAGGTAGATAGAATACCTAGGTTTGATACAATTAAACTTTTAGAAGAAGAGCATAAAGAAACATTTGCAGTTGAATGTAGGAATCGATTTGCAGTCTCAAGAAACTTTAAGAGACGAAGAGCAGACAATTAATGATGAATGGTGTGATATTAAGAAAATATATCAGTCAAATGGCAATGAAGTCTTGGAACACGCAATTACAAGGAGAAATCCATAGATATCAAATGATACTGGGATACTATGAAAAGGCGACACAGTTTTCGAGGAAGTAATGATAATAACAAGGTAGAAAATGCTAAGTATTCCAGTATTGATAGTGAGGTCAAAAGAAAACCCAAGAATGACTGGAGAGAATATTTAGACAGCAAAGCAGATGATGCTGATAAAGCTATAAATTCAAGAAGTGGCTATGGTGCAAGAATAGCTCATAGAATTATTAATGAAATCTCGTCTGGGATAAAGCTGAAGAGGCATATACCCATCAAAAAGAGAGATAGATATGTTATAACAACAGAAGATGAAGAAAGACAACATTGGATGGAACACTTTAGTGAGGTCAAGAATAGGAGATATGAAGAGAATAATTTGATTGATATACCCGAAGCTCATGAAGACCTTGATGTGCCCATCAATGAATTCAGTGTGTTTGAAGTCGAAGCTATCCTCAAAACACTAAAGAGATGGAAAGCCCATGGATAGGATGGAATAACTGCTGAGATGATACTGGCCGAAAAGAAAGTGACTCCCAGACTATTTACAAGATTATTTTGTAAAATGTGGCATGAAGAGGCAAAACCTGATGAACAGGAGTCAGGAGTATTGGTGAAAATGGCAAAAAAAAAGGAGACCTGACTGATTGCAATAATTATAGAGGTATCACACTAGCGTCATATGTTATGAAAATACATATGCTTATTCCAAAGAGACTGTAGAGAAAGATTGATGAAAAGCTCAGAGATGAACAAGCAGGATTAGAAAAGGTAGAAGTTGCACCAACCAAATTTTCATTTTGAGACATGTTGTACAGCAATGTGTAGAATATAGAAATCCACTTTTGATGGCATTTGTGGACTATGAAAAAGCCTTTGATAGTGTGCACCGGCTAATTTTGTGGAGAGTCCTGCGTCATTATTGAACCCCTTTTAAATATGTAAACTTGATTAAGACTGTTCATGAGCATAGCAAATGCAAAGTTGACGCTAATGGAGACCTGACTGATTGCAATAATTATAGAGGTGTCACACTTGCGCTATATGGTATGGAAATATATAGTATGCTTATTCCAAAGAGACTAGAGATAGATTGATGAAAAGCTCAGAGATGACCCAGCAGGATTTAGAAAAGGTAGAATTTGCACTAACCAAATTTTCATTTTGAGACATGTTGAAAAGCAATGTGTAGAATATAGAAATCTACTTTTGATGGCATTTGTGGACTATGAAAAAGCCTTTGATAGTGTGCACCGGCCAATTTTGTGGAGAGTCCTGCTTTATTATGGAATCGCTCTTAAATATGTAAATTTGATTAAGTCTGTTCATGAACATAGCAAGTGCAAAGTTAACTCTAATCAATTTCCAGTGAACAACGGAGTACTCCAAGGGAATGTGTGGTCACCTATGATGCTTATCCTCCTTATGAATTTTGCAATGCGTAGAACAGTCGGAGATGGTGGAGAAGGATTAAACTGGATTGGTGATAGGAATTTAGCAGACCTTAAGTATGCTGATGATGCTGTCCTTATCAGCAGAACACCACAGGATTTCCAACGCTTGCTTATCAGAATGCATGAAATATCACATGAGGTTGGGCTGAAGGTAAACAGAAGATGATGAGAACGGAGTATGCAATGGAAGATGAAATATCATTGGAAGAAGAAAGAATTAATGATGTAGAATCATTTAAGTATTTAGGAACTATGATCTCCCATACAGGGTCTTTAGAATTAGAGTTTAGTGAAAGATTGAAAAAAAGCAAATCAGACAATGGCTAGGTTAAGTAAAATTTGGAAATCAAATCGCCTGGAATTACATATAAAAATCAGACTATATATCAGTTTAGAGAGATCGGTGTTAATCTATGGACATCGAGTCATGGTATGACAATGAAACAATATCCAATAGATTTAGTAGATTTGAGAACAAAGACCTCAGAAGGATAATTAGAGTTAAGTGGCAGGACGATTCGAAATGAAACTATAAGAGAGGTTACTCGAGTGCCATATGTGGATGAGATTATGATGAGGGGTAGATGGAAAAGGTTTGGACATGCTCTTCGCCTTCCTCAAAAGAGATTAGTTCAGCAAACGTTCAGCTGGGCTCCACAAGGCACTAGAAGAGTTGGAAGACCTAAGCCTACATGGCTGAGGACCATGAAGTGCCAAGTAGGAGATGATGAATGGAGAAGTATTGAATTAAAAGCTCAAGACAGAGACGACTGGCGAAATCTAACCGAGGCCCTTTGCGTCAATGGACGTAGGAGGAGATGATATATATATATATATATATATATATATATTATATTGATATATATATGTATATAATATATATATATTATATATATATATATATATATATATATATATATATATATATATATATATATATATATATATATTCTGCTTTGTCTGGAATGAATTAAATGACCTATATACAGTACATATAAATATATATATATATATATACATATATATATATATATATATATATTATACATATTTATATACAATACATATGTATACACTGTATATACATATATATCATTTAATTCATTCCAGACAAGGAAGAATAGATAAAATATCTTTATTTGTTAATTTCTCTTGTTTACTGATGCATTTCTTCAAACCCATTAAAACCTTCTGCAACATTTCCAGACTGAATAATATCAGGTTCCAGTCACTGTGAAGCTTCCAGTTTCAGAGGGACGGTTCCACTTATAAAACCACTTCTGACATTTGCCTCCGAAACATCTGGACTGGCGAAATTATAAAAAATCCCACAAAATCTACACTCACTTTCATTTTCACGCGTAAATACACTTAATCTCACTTAAAGGCGAACACATTTCTTATC
>NC_090727.1:165752505-165770005 GCF_036898095.1 Palaemon carinicauda | reverse complement strand
TTTCAATTGTAGATTTTAATATTCTCATAACGTTATTAATTACAGGCATATTTTCAAAAAATATAATCGAGGATATAGATCCTCGAGAGCCCTCAATCCAAGTGGTTCGCCTATGATTAAGAATGCATGAATAATATCTTGTACGCGTATTTTTGCAAGAGTAAATAATCACAGTTCATGTTTCATATAACATGTGAAATGGGATTCTTCGTATTTTTCATATCTATCTATCTATACATATACATATATATATATATATATATATATATATATATATATATATGTGTGTGTATATATACATACTGCACACACAAACACACACACACACACACACACACACATATATATATATATATATATATATATATATATATATATATATATATATATATATATATATATAAGTATCGCAAAGATATTCTGCTCGCTTCATGAAAAAGTTCAATTATTCCTTGACATAAAGCATGAAACTGGAAGTTCATATCTGTTATAGTTTTGATGTGCTGAAGGGAATAATTTTCTGTGACAGCACCACTTTTCTTCCCAGCGTTAGTGGATCATACAAAAACACGCACGGTTTAAAATATCAAAACTGTCCTTGTCTATAGTAATGAGATCTTTTTCTATTATTCTATATCACCCCCATGTGCTGTCAGCAGCTGTTAATAAGTTTGGCTATCCTTGCTATCAGACATCATAATGTGGTTATCTGTAAACAGTTAGTATCTGTAACATTTCTGGTCTGAAAGCATTTTAAAACATCTCAAGCTCATATTGAAGATATATTTATAAATATTAACGAATATTTGGTCATTTGTGTATACATACACGTCATACATACATACACACACTTATATACTGTATATACATGTTTTAGTTTTTTTATCATTAAGCAGATTTCTCCGACACTCCGTGCCTTCTCAAAGAAGAGAGGAAAATAATTATCGCCACATTTACACTGTAACTAGTAAAGCCTAGAACATTCTTAGACGAACCCTTCGAGAAAAAGGTAAATGTGCATATGAGCCCCAGAATAAAAATTTCTAGATCTACAGAGGACATTCTTTTAAATCACAGCTACGTTGGGTCAATTTCACATTGGGATAACAAAGAATGTAACGTCACTGCTCTTGGTGTCTGGGACATTTTATATGATCCCATGATTTACTTTTGTATAAACTTATTTCCAATGAATGTCTATCCGAAATCCTTTTCGGTAACGTGACTATGCATTTTTATCCACCAATATACATCAAACTATTTTTAAGAGATAACTATTTCTCGTTTCAGGCTGAATAGCATTTTGTTAATTTTAAATGGCTGTTGAATTGGATCTAACTAATTTTGAATGATAGTTAATTAGCATTTAAATAGTTTTAATTGATATTCGTATAAAATCTAGAGTATTCTAAATGATGGAAAATTGAAATTTTGAGAATTCAAATCGATTCTCGTTTAGAATAGAATTTGGAGTTGCTAATGAATGGCTTTTAGATACTGTATATTTAAAGAAATTATCAAGGGACATAGACTGTGATGGGTGTCCAGGGTCTTGGCGAAGTTACAAAGGAAAATGGAGCACATTTCATAAGTTTCTGTTCTGCAAACAATCTTATCATTGGAGGTACTCTTTTTCAACACAAGAACATTTACAAGTATACATGGACTTCACCATGTGGCAATTACAAACATCAAATAGATCAAATTGCCATTAATAAAGAGAGAAAGGGGACTCTGAGAAATGTAAGAAGCTATAGAGGTGCAGATATTGGTAGTGATCACCAACTCCTTATTGCCTCACTGATATTAAAACTGAAAGCACACAACAGAAAGATAGATAGAATACCTAGGTTTGATAAAACTAAAAGCTTTTAGAAGAAGAGCACAGAGAAACATTTGCAATTGAATGTAGAAATCGATTTGCAGTCTTAAAGATTTTAAGAGACGAAAAACAGACAATTAATGAAGAATGGTCTGATATTAAGAACATATACTAATAAGTTGGTAGTGAAGTCTTAGGACACGCAGTTACAAGGAGAAAACCATGGATATCAACTGATACTTGGGATACTATAAAAAGGAGACAAAGACAGAAATTGATTGTTAAAAGTTTTCGAGGAAGTGATGAAAATTACAAGGTATTCCAGTATTGATAGTGAGGTCAAAAGAAAAGCCAGCGTTGACTGGAGAGAATATTTAGACAGTGAAGCAGATGAGGCTGAAAAAGCTATGAATTCAGGAACTGGCTATGGTGTAAGAATTGCTTATTGAATTATCAATGAAATCTCGACTGAAGCAAAGAAGAAGAAGCATATACCCATCAAAAAGAGAGATGGCTCTGTTATAGCAACAGAAGATGAAGAAAGACAACCATGGATGGAACACTTTCGTGAGGTTATGAATAGGAGATATGAAGGGATTAATTTGATTGATATACCTGAAGCTGATGAAAGAATTCAGTGTGTTTGAAGTCGAAGCCATCCTAAAAAAACTAAAGAGCCCCGGGATACGATGGAATAAATGTCGGGATGATACTGGCTGAAAATGAAGTGACCCCCAGACTACTTACAAGATCATTTTGTAAAATATGGCATGAAAAGGCAAAACCTGATAAATGAGAGTTAAGAGTGTTGGTGAAAATAGCAAAAAAAGGAGACCTGACTGATTGCAATAATTACTTACGTCAGTTGTTATGAAAATATATAGTATGCTTATTTTAAAGAAACTGGAGAGAAAGATTAATGAAAGGCTGAGAGATGACCAAGCAGGATTTAGAAAAAGGTAGAATTTGCATTGACCAAATTTTCATTTTGAGACATGTTGTACAGCAATGCGTAGAATATAGAAATCCCCTTTTGATAGCATCTGTGGACTATGCAAAAGCCTTTGATAGTGTGCACCGGCCACTTTGTGACGAGTCTTACGTTATTATGGAATTCCTCTTAGATATGTAAATTTGATTCTGTCTGTTCATGATCATAACAAGTTAATGTTAATAGAGTCTTATTGAAATAATTTCCAGTGAACAGCGGAGTACTCCAAGGGAATGTGTTGTAACCTATGTTGTTTATCCTCCTCATGGATTTTGTAATAAGTAGAACAGTCAGAGATGGTGGAAAAGATTGTAATGGATTGGTGACAGGAATTTAGCAGACCTAAAGTATACTGACGATGCTGTCCTTGTTGGCAGAACACCACAGGATTTACAATGTTTGCTTACCAGAATGCAAGAAATATCACACGACGTTGGGCTGAAGATAAATAGAAGAAAGACAGAGATGATGAGAACGGAGTATGCAATGAAAGATGAAATATCATTGGAAGGAGAAAAGATTAATCAGGTAGAATCATTTAAGTATTTATGAACTATGATCTCCAATAAAGGGTCTTAAGAATTAGAGTTTAGTGAAAGATTGAAAAAAGCAAATCAGACAATGGCTAGGTTAAGTAAAATTTGGAAATCAAATCACCTGAAATTACAAATAAACATCAGACTATATATGTTTAGTGAAATCGGTTTTAATCTGTTATTATTATCATTATTATTGTTGTTGCTGTTGTTACTAGCTAAGCTACAACCCTAAATCGAAAAGCAGGATGCTGTAAGGCCAAGGGCCCCAACAGGGAAAAATAGCCCGGTGACTGAAGGAAATAAAAAAAAAAAATGTATAAGAAGTAACGAACAATTAAAGTAAAATATTTTGCGAACATCAGCAACATTAAAATAGATCTTTTATATATGAACTATAAAGAAAATGTCATGGAGCTAAATGTTGTAAACTATGTTTTAAAAATGATAGGTTACACTGAAAGAGAGGCCTTTAGATCATGACAAAGTAATCATCGTCTGCATGCAAGACAAACGTCACGCAAAATCGAGTAGCGATTAACGATTGCCTTCGGTGACAAATTGTTATTGCCAAAAGCTTTCCTTTAATCTTACTCCTGAGTGATGTGTACTTTAGATTTTATCGTGTCTATCCAGTAGTTTTGATAACAATTTTATTTGATCGAGTGGATATCTTATCATTTTACCATGAACATTTTTTGCCCATTTTAGTCATATTTGTTAAACAGACTGAATTTTTGAGGGATTAGGTCTTCTAGGAGGACACTACAAAATCAACCCACTGTTCTCAAGTCGTGGGAAGTGCCATAGCTTCTGTACCATGGTCTTCCTCTGTCTTGGGTTAGAGTTCTCTTGCTTGAGGGTACAGTCGGGCACACTATTCTATCTAATATCTATTCCTATTGTTTTGTTAAAGTTTTTATAGTTAATATAGGAAATATTTACTTCAATGTTGTTACTGTTCTTGAAATATTTTATTTTTCCTTAAACCCTTTCCTCACTGGGCTATTTTCCCTGTTGGGGGCCTTGGGCTTATAGAATCCTGCTTTTCCAACAAGGGTTGTAGCTTAGAAAGTAATAATAATAATAATAATAATAATAATAATAATAAAAATAATCCTGTGTGCCAATTCCCCAAGTTGTCGAAAATGAATTGCAGTATTTTTAACTTATATTTGTTTTTAAACTAGAACTCTCTGAATTAAGGATTATCCAGCTGAAGAAGTTTCTCAAGTCTTGGCAAAGTGTAAACTTCGGTAACTCCACGCTGCTTGAAGCACTGCTAAGTTTACCTCTAGGAATTTGTTATTATTGACAGATTCCAGTTAAGGAATTTGCTATTGTTGGAAGATTTCTGTCTAAGAAATTACTATTTTTTTTGTTTTGGCAACTTTCATAAATAATATTATACTATTTTTATTATTATTATTATTATTATTATTATTATTATTATTATTATTATTATTATTATTATTATTATTCTATATTATTATTTGGTAGCGCAGAAATAAAAGCAGTTTGATCTATTTACGATTTCTGTACGATTTTTCTTGACTGAAGTTTGATATCTATCGGTTTGAGTAGTACTTGGAACGTTCTGCATAACTGGTTTTACAGTTTTTTTTTCCAGTGTTTGAAAATTAATTTTCGAGCTTTATTACACCCGTCAACGCAGTTTGGAGGAGGTTATGTTTTCCCCCAGGTTTGTCTGTTTGTTTGTGAACAACTTCCTTGCCACAATTTTACTCATAGAATAGTGAACCTCTCAGGGATTAATTTTCATGTTGAGACCGGGAAGTGATTCAATTTTGAAAGTCCTATGTCACAGGTCAAGTTCAAGTTCGGGAAAAAGGTCCAACGAATTAACCATAATCTTAACCCCAAGTTCGCACGTGGTTGTTACTCAGACTTTAAATACGGTCTAAATTGATTCTGGGAAAGGCAAGCTGGTTTCGAGAAATATGTTGCCGTGGCGGAAGTCTGCACTCACAGAATGCTTTTCTAATTACATAATCCTTAATTATCCAGTAGCCGAATGATCTGTATTCTACGGAATCACAAGTTTGTCATGACGACCTTTAAAATTCTTCCGAATATTTAGACTGAGGCCACAATACTTTAATTTAAAAAGGATAAAGGAAATAGATAAAAAGATCATCGAGCTAAGTATTCTATCATTCCTCTTTAGTAAGAAGGTACAGCAAAGACTTGCCACAGCCATTTTATCATAACGGGAACGTTATTTGTTTTATATTATTTGAAGGTAGTAGGTTGGCAAGGGCACCAGCCACCCGTTGAGATACTACCGCTAGAGAGTTATGAGGGTCCTTTCACTGGCCAGACAGAACTTCATTGGATCCTTCTCTCTGGTTACGGTTCACTTTCCCATTTTTTGCCTACACATACACTGAATAGTCTGGCCTATTCATTACAGATTCTCCTCTGTCCTCATACACCCGACAACACTGAGATTACTAAACAATTTTTCTTCACCCAAGGGGTTAACTACTGCACTGTAATTGTTCAGTGGCTACTTTTCTCATGGTAAGGGTAGAAGAGACTCTTTAGCAATGGTAAGCAGCTCTTCTAGGAGGACACTCCAAAACCAAACCATAGTTCTCTAGTCTTAGGTAGTGCCATAGCCTCTGTACCATGGTCTTCCACTGTCTGGGGTTAGAGTTCTCTTGCTTGAGGGTACACTCGGGCACACTATTCTATCTAATTTTTCTTCTTCTTGTTTTGTTAACAGTTTTTATAGTTTACATAGGAAATATTCATTTTAATGTTGTTACTGTTCTTAAAATATTTTATTTATCCTTGTTTCCTTTCTTCACTGGGATATCTTCCCTGTTGGGGCCCCTGGGCTTATAGCATCTTGCTTTTCCAACTAGGGTTGTAGCTTAGCAAGTACTACTACTAATAATAATCGACAAAACATGAGAAAGTAATATTCCATTTATGGTGTTGCTGTGAATATTACATGAAGTTCTTTCTATCAGGGCGTATAATAATTTACGGTACATTATTGCGGTTGCTTCTTTTCTCTTCTTCAAGGTTATATGTAGGGTGAAGACTCCAATTAGCCAACAGCATTTTTTTCTAACAATTGCACAAAGTAGAGTTAGGCTATGGAACATGAGTAATGTAAAATTAGCTGGCTATTCCGCATAAGTAATATTTAAAAAAAAAAAAAAATCCTTGTAAAGCTCATTTAGGAACTTTCTTAAAAAGAAAGAAAAATACTATGGATCCCTTGGGCTTATAGCATCCTGCTTTTCCAACTAGGGTTGTAGCTTAGCAAGTAATAATAATAATAATAATAATAATAATAATAATAATAATAATAATAATAATAATAATAACTGTTAAGACATTGCAAATAGCTTTTTAAATTGGCATAATAGAAAAAGAAATACCCTTAACCTGAGGGAAACGTAACGTGTCTAAAATGGCAAAGTATCAAATTCCAATTATCGATGCATTTTATTTGAAGGTAAACCTTAGCTGATCAGGAACTACGGGTAATATTTAAAATAACAGGATTGAATTTGCAGCCCAGCTTTTCTGAAAACAGTATAATGTTTTTCTGCCTTTAATAATACAAGCATTATCTGGAGCTGAACATTTTCTGTGATTCAGAAATGAAGAGCTGTTGTGCTATACAAATTTACCTTCCATTATTTTTTTCATTGACAATATTCATTTTTACGAAGTAGGTCTTCCAAAAGTCCAATTCATGAATGCCATATTATTTATTAACATAAAATTATGTATGAATTAATAATTTGGCAAATACTCTCATAGTTGGAGAGAGAGAGAGAGAGAGAGAGAGAGAGAGAGAGAGAGAGAGACTTTCTAAATGTTTACAGTACCTCTCTTGAAAATGTGAATCATATTAGAAAAACAATTTGAAGAGAGAGAGAGAGAGAGAGAGAGAGAGAGAGAGAGAGAGAGAGAGGCAGGCTTTATAAATATTTACAGTACTCTTGAAAATGTTGATGATATTAAAAAAATAATTTGGAAATAGATGCAAATTTTCAATAGTAAAGATAAATTGGAATATATTTTTTATTGCACAGAATTAAAATGAGCGGGCCAAGGGCAATTAAACCTTAGGTGAAAACGCAAATACAAGAGAGATGATTCTTATTCCCAATTGATGACGGAATTTCCCGAGGCATCAAGGAAGTCCTGCGTTTGCCCTGAAACTTCACCGTAAAGAAAGAGAAAAAGAGTCTGCAAACAGCATTCTTTCCCCCAAAACTTCAAAGGTCAACGTCCTTAGGAGAACAGATTTAGCAAATTCGACGAGTTTTTATCAATATTTTATTCAAATTCATAATCAGGTTAAATGGCAGTTGGCAGGGAGTCTACTTTTATTATAGTAATTAAACCAAAAACCTTGCCAGAGGATACTCATCCTTGTTCAAAAACCAAGATATTAAAATTATAAATGGATTGGAAGTTTTATATAGTTGTTTACGGTCGTAAATGATTTTTATCTGTATATGTAAATGCTTGCACACACACATACACAAAAACAGAAAAACACATATACGTGCATATATATATATATATATATATATACAGTACATATATATTTACATATATACATATACATATATATATATATATATATACATATATATACACTTGAATATATGTATATATATGTATATAAATATATATATATATATACACGCATATCTATACACTTAAATATATATATATATATATATATGTATGTATGTATGTATATATATATATATATATATGTATGTATGTATGTATATATATATATATATATATATATTGGTGACAAACAAACAACTGCAGCTGTGTATAGTCCACTGTAGGACAAAAGTCTCAGACATGCCAATTCATGTAATCTCTCGTATAGTTTCATTTGTAGTACTGCGCTGCCATTTAACCCCCAATAGTCCTCTATGGGCTTTGTTCCCAAATCTACATAATCTAATGGAGAGTGATTCGTTGTTATACCACGACTCATGTCCGTACAGTAACAACGATCTCACTAAACTAATATATAGCCTGATTTTTATAATGAATTTCAGGCGATTTGATCTCCAAATTTTACTTAACTTAGCCATTGAATGATTTGGTTTTTTTCAATCTTTTATTAAACTCAAATTCTAAAGATACTGTAATAGAGATCATAGTTCCTAAATATTTGATTGATTCTACCTCATTAATCCTTTCTACTTCCAACATTCCATCTTCCATATACATATATCATCAGCCGTCCGTTACTAGTCCACTGCAAAACAAAAGCCTCATATATGTAAGGCTCCAAGTTTCTGAAGTACAATTTAATACTGGTAGGATTATCTCATTAAATACTTTTCATTACAGAGAAAGTGGATTTTTAATTTTCATAACCTCATTTTGTTTACCAAATGCTCTCCATCTTCTATTAATTTCCATCTCGTGTCCAGGGGAAATACTGTCTGTCCTATGAACGTACATTTATTAACAAAATCTATGGGTTCGTCCATTACTCTTATTTGTTGTCTCTGCATTTTCATTGAAAATTATCTTAGTTTTACTCAAATTCATTTTCAGTCCTACATTTTTGCTTTTTCTATTCAAATATTATATCATCTTTTGTATTTTCCCCCATGAATCACTAAGCACAACTATGTCATCAGCAAATCTCAAGTTCTTGAGTTTTCCCCATCAATATTAATTCCTACTACTTCCCAATCTAAATTCTTAAAAACTTTTTCTAGGCATGCTGTGAATAATTAGGAGAACAAGGGTTTCCCTGTCTTACTCCTTTCTTAATTGGAATTTTCTCACTATCCTCATGTAGTTTTAGGATTGCTAACATAATATTCTTCTATTCTTCTATACACACACACACACACACACACACACACACACACACACACATATATATATATATATATATATGTTGTTTGTATGTGATCATAGCAATTTTTTTTCAGGTAAATTTCCACCAGACAGAGAACACAAAATTGAATAATTAGGTCACTGTACACTAAACGTACGCATTAGCATAAGTAGGTAATAAAGAATTCGTAAATTGTTACCCATAAATACATCAATTCATATTATGACTGAACATAACTGACTATCAATGAATATTTCCCTCTTTCTTTTTTTTAATAGCGATAGTCATTTACATATTGCTTTATAAATAAAGATCTGAAACTACATGGAATCTTACTTTTAATTAACTAAAATTTACCTTTTTTTTACATTATCTAATAATGTTCCTGTAACCCTATTATAAAGGAAAAATTGCTGAAATGTTAGGATTTAAGGTCTTTCGTAAATATCAACCTCATCTTTCGAACAACATATTCTGTAAGAGTTATTCTACAAAAGTGACAGTTTACAAAAAGACTGCTCCAGTTTCTAATTGAGAAAATAAAAATGCTTTGCCACCGAATAAGAAAACAGAAAAGAAAAGCAACTCTAATGCAATAATTATCAAAGTCGTCTATCTATTTATACAGCTGGCGCATAAAAATAGTTTCCAGACAATAAAATACGATTGGACGCTAAAAAGATGCACCAACAGGTGGTTAAATCCAGCCAATTAATCGGTGGATCAAAGGTTTCTTTTAATGACCTTGTTAGTCGATAATGTCAGTATGAAACAGAAGTGTTCACCATCGTCCTTTATCTTTCTCTTCATTTTATCTTTTTTTTTTTTTTAGCAGAAAGTAATATGAATTTAATTCTAAATACAGAAGCAGAGGGTATCAACAGGTAAATAACTTTCACTGACTAAGACAGTGGTTAAATTTGGGTCAGAATGGTCGATATAAAATAAGAGGTTACAATATTTTGACTTGATTAAAAGATTACTTATGACGTCTTGGTTCCTTTCAAAGGAAACTAAGTTAGGTTCTGATATGGATTTTGTAATATATTCAAAAAATATTTTTGATTGATAAGAAGGAGCTTTATTAACAGTTAGAGCAATTATGACATGAAATAAAATCATAATGATTACAAAAGATTATCTAAAAATCGAAATATCAGTCCTATTTGATATTATCAAGTCAAGAAACTAAAGAGAGAAGCCTAAATGAATCGGTTTGTAATTCTGTCAAAAACAAATCACTTCCTCTATGGTAAGTAATGCTGTAGAAAAACTCTCTCTCTCTCTCTCTCTCTCTCTCTCTCTCTCTCTCTCTCTCTCTCTCTCTCTCTCTCTCTCTCTGACAATTTACCTTCGATTGTGTTTCAAAATAACCGTATAATCATGAGACTTGTAGTTCTCCTAAAAACCAACTAACAAATTTATATTCTAAAATTTACTCTTATTTTATATCCAAAGTTTCATACCATATAATTATAAATTCATAGTATCATTACAGCTTGAAAGCAAACAAGTTACCTACAATGTAGACTATATCGTTGAACGTAACTTCTTCTAAAATAACCTTCCCAATTATGAAATGTGAAATTAGAGGATATACACAGAAAATAGTGAATAATTTCAATCACATTACCGATGTTATCCATTTCATCTTGGATAAACATTTCATAATCATATAGAGGAGAAAATATCTCTTTAGATAATTATAAAGATACATTATTATTAATAAATGCTTATCATTACATTGACGATTGGTTGATCAGCTGATATATCACAAGTTTATCTAGCATAACAACTACCTGTGTCAATATCCATATCACATTCCCAATGACTTTGCAAAATAATTACAGATCGCTCGAAATCATTGTATGGATATTTCCTAAGTGGTATATTTAAACGATATATTGTATTCTATAGAATAATGCTGAAAATAAGTAAAGCATGTTAAAAGTAACGATATATTTGGCTAGCGATCTATATTGAATTTTTCGCAAATTAAGCAGATTTTTTTCTTTTTTTTTCTTTTTATTTCTGTCAAATAACCTCAAAAGTCTTTTGCTAATGAAATGTAGAAAATTAATCCAACAAAGCACAATTTTTATCCAATGAAAGTAGGTTTTGAAGAGAAATTATATATGATTATTGGATAATTGTTGCGTAGAATAATATCAGAATTTCATTGCTATTAATAAAGAGAGAGTTTCACGTTCTATTAATTTTCTAAATCACAAAAATAATGCAAAGGGCTATTGAGTTTGCATTGTCCATTTATTCACTTTATACATAACAAACTGACATTGAAAAACTAATTTCAATTAGCCTCTGTTTTGTTTCCATTTATAAAAAACTTTACTTCTATAATTAGAGTAAAATTAATGATGATGACTATATATTAATTCAAACCACTTGTAATGGACGTAAGAAAGTCAGCCAAACTTACACCGCACAATGAAAAATTGAAAAAAAAAATATATATATATGGTAATGGACTTCAAAAGTATAATAGAATAGCTAAAACCATTTTAAAACCTGGATTTATAACCTACGAAATGAAAATCAATCAAGAATTTTCTATAATCAATAACTCGCGCATGAAGATACACCCGAGTGCAGAGTTTCAACAAAGCAGCCGTGTTAACGAGAAAGTGAAAACAGAATTTGGTTTCCGTGTGACCCAGCACCTGTGGGACATGGAAGTAGATTATGCATCGTGTGGCCGAATATACAGGAGATTGGGGTTGAGCTGCCAAAGAGGTCTTGTCTACCTTTTTCCAAAATAGCATGCGCTTGAAGAGGAAATGGTAGGACCTTATGAAAATATAACTCGTCAAAAACCATCAAAATAAGGACTGTACAGTTCTGTAATTCCATCACAATATCCACTAGAAAATAACAATAACTAGCGGGGCACTCAGTAGAGCGCAGAACTCCACCACAGCAGCTTATTTCTGGACCTTTTGCTCGCCCTTGATATTTGACCTAGGACTTTCAAAATTGAATCACTTTCACGTCTCAACAATTAATTCCTGAAATTTTCCATACTCTATGAGTAAAATTGTGACCTTTGCCACGGCAGCTTATTTCTCGACCTTGACCTTAACCTTTGACCTAAGACTTACACAACTGAATCTCTTCCACATCTCAACATAACAACGAATCTCTGACAGTTTCAATATTTTATGACCAAAATTGTGGCAGAGTTGTTCACACACAAACAAACGGGCAAACGAGGCGAAAACTTAACCTCCTCCCAATTTCGTTAGCGGAGGTAATGAGAATAAGAGAAGAGGAACACTTAGAATGATGATGATAATGGAGGTGTACCAACCGTGTGTCACACAATTGTACATAATTCCTTTTGTATATATTATGCTTGTATCTTCGCTCTTCCCTCGCACTAAAACGAACATGAAAATTCATGTCTGCTTTTCTCCTCTGTAACATTGTCAATATTTGAACATGAAAATTCTTGTTGCTTTGAGATTTTGTATATAAAGGAGTGTGTTCTTTAATAAACAACTCAGTTGATTGCATCCTGCCTTTGAGTCATAACCTCTCTCTCGCCACCGTCACATTGGTGACCCCGGAAGTCGACTCGCTCCCACTGCCTTCCCCCCCCCACCTCCCTCGCCCCTCCATCGTTGGTACTATGGCGGACTCTACTACAGCAGTTGGCGCTGCGGCCGCCCCATTGAAACTTTCACCGTTCGCCAGCAGAGAGGCATTTCCTTGGTTTCAGCGCGCAGAAGTCCAGTTTCGCATCAACGGCGTGACTCGCTCAACCACCAAAGCAGATTATGTTCTCGCGGCGATACCGAGGACACGTTCCCAGAAATATCCGACTGGCTTTGTGAACAAGGAGACACCCCAATAGCGTATGACGCCCTCAAAATATACCTTCTGCAAAAGTACTCGCCGTCGCCAGCCGCCCGTGTAGCAAAGCTTTTTCAGCTCTCGCAACAACCGTTGGGGGACCAAAGGGCTTCGCTTGCCCTCAGAGAAATGACCAGTATCGCTCGCCTTCAACCTGCCGCAGACAGCTCTCCTCGTGAGGTGAACCTACTTCGTGCCCTTTGGATACGCCGTTTACCCGGACCTATACGCGCTGCCATACCCGATGTCGATAGTTTACCCATAAAGGACTTGATGACCAAAGCCGACGCCCTTATGGACAGCCACTTCAAGACCTTCATCAACGCCTCCACACCTGACGAAGAGGACGCCTATTCAACGTCAACTGAAGCTGACATGAATGCCGTAGGACATACACGCCCACACCGTGATGTGCCGAAGCAGAGACACAGCCGCCCACCACCCATCAATCACTCGCGCCCCAACAAACGACTTCTACAGCCACTTATTACCTCCCATCCGCCGCAGTTTTGCTACTACCACTTCAGATTCGGGGCAACTGCGAAGAAATGTGCCAAGGATTGTCAGTGGCCAAAAAACATGTAAGTAGGCCATCGCTTGTGGCGGTGGCCTCCCGTGTTTCTAATCTTTTCGTTTTACAGGATGCAGGAACGGGCGTGCAATTTTTGGTAGACACGGGTGCTTGTCGTTCTCTTTTGCCAAGGAAACTCTTCAAGACACGACGTAGTCTGTCTACATCTGCCGACGTCCGCTTGGTAGCTGCCAACGGATCTGCGATACCCACCTACGGTTACAAGAACCTCACATTATCATTCGGAAAGGGTAAATTCAATTGGAAGTTTCTCGTTGCTGACGTCACCATGCTAATGCTCGGTGCGGATTTCCTCTCTCATTTCCACCTTCTGGACAATGTCACCCACCGATGATTAGTCAACGCAGACTCGTACTTGTCGACACCTCTTCAACCCGGCCCCTCTAACCTCGCTCTCCACATTAGCGCACCCACGGATACCTACGCCCACCTCCTCACGTCGTACCCGGAAGTTTTCCGTCCAGAACTTTGCCAAACGCCCACGGTTCCTGCCAAGCACGGTATTTATCACCATATCAAGACAACGGGACCCCCAGTCTTCGCAAAATTCAGACGTCTGGCACCGGAACGATTGGCAGCCGCCAAATAGACGTTTGCCGAAATGGAGGAAATGGGCCTTTATCAAAAGGCCTCCAGCCCATGGTCGTCACTCTTACACATCGTTCTGAAGAAAGACGGCTCCCTCCGTCCGTGCGGGGATTACAGGCGCCTGAACATGCAAACAGAACCGGATCACTACCCCCTCCCAAACATCGCCGACGTGACCTCCTACCTGCACAAAGCAAAGGTTTTCTCTACGCTCGATCTCCTGAAGGGGTATTATCAGGTGCCTATGAACCCAGAAGACATCCCCAAGACTGCCATCACCACTCCGTTTGGTACATACACCTTCAATTACTCCTGTTTTGGCCTTCGTAATGTTGGGGCCACGTTTCAACGTCTCATGGATGGCATCTTAGGGAACCTCCCTTTCTGTGTGTTATGTGGACGACATACTTGTGTTCTCTTCCTCAAAACAGGAACACCTCCGTCACCTGCACATCGTGCTCGACCGCCTGCAACAAAACGGCCTTGTAGTCCAGTACGACAAGTGTACCTTTGGCGCCAACGAAGTGTCATTCTTAGGGCACCGCATCACTCCTGAAGGTGTCCACCCCCTACCTGAGAAAGTAGCAGCCGTTCAGAACTTTCCCGTGCCCTCGACCGTCAAAGCTCTGCAGGAATTCTTGGGCATGATCAACTATTATCACCATTTTCTGCCAGCCATTGCCGCCACTCTTGCTCCCCTGAAGTGCGGTCCCCTTCAAGATGCAGCCTTCTGCAATGCAAAGAAGGCCCTATCAACTGCTGCGGCTCTCACTTTTCCTATCCCACATGCCCCTCTCCTTCTCTCCACTGATGCCAGCGACGTCGCTATTGGTGCAGTACTCGAGCAGGTGGTCAATGGCTCGCCCCGCCCATTGGCCTTCTTCAGCAGAAAACTGTCCAAGGCACAATCGGGTTATTCTACCTTCGATCGAGAATTGCTGGCGGTGCACTTGGCTGTCCATCACTTTCACCATTTCTTAGAAGGTATGCCCTTCATCATTCACACAGACCACATGCCTCTGGTGCACGCCTTTACTCGACAGTCTGATGCCTGGCCCGCCCGGAAACGCCAACATCTCTCCGCCGTGGCTGAATACAATTGCACCCTTCAATACGTCCCTGGGAAAATGAATCCTGTTGCCGATACCCTGTTAAGAAACACGTTGGCTGCCGTTCAACTGGGATTGGATTACAACGCCCTGGCTGAAGCCCAACGATAGGATCCAGAGTATCAAGCATGTAGGACATCCTGCACGTCCCTCCATTGGGAAAACTTTCCCCTTGAAGACTCCAACACCACCCTCCTCTGTGACGTCAGTACTGGCAGACCGCGACCTTAGATTCCTGCTCCCATGCGCCGACAGGTGTTTGATTTCATTCACGGCCTTTCACATCCCTCGTGCCGTTCTACTGCACAGCTGCTGAAGGCAAAGTTCATTTGGCACGGTATTTCTAAGGATGCTAAGGATTGGGTCCACGCCTGTACTTCTTGCCAAACTTCCAAAGTACATCGACACACTGATTCAGGAGTGGGCACCTTTCCTCAACCTCAGTGTCGTTTCACACACATTCACGTCGACGTTGTAGGCCCCCTACCCACATCACAAAGACATCGTTACCTGTTTACCATCATCGACCGCTCCACCCGTTGGCCTGAAGCCATTCCCATGGAAACTGCAATGTCCGCCTCATGTACATCTGCCTTACTCTCTGGATGGACTGCAAGATTTGGTATCCCTGAACATATTACTTCTGACAAGGGAACCACTTTCACCTCTCAATTGTGGACATCATTAGCGAATCTCCTGGGCATCACCCTACATCAGACAACGGCCTACTACCCCGCTGCCAATGGAATGGTTGAACGTTTTCATTGCACCCTCAAAGCAGCTTTGATGTCCCGCTGCAAGGATTGCAACTGGTTTACTCAGCTTCCCTGGGTCCTCCTGGGGCAAAGGACCACTCCTAAAGACGCCCTCGACGTCTCGGCAGCTGAAATTGTGTATGGCGACCCGTTGGTCGTCCCTGCAGAATTTTTTCCTTCTACAACCTCCTCCGACGATCTCCAGTGCATACGTCACGTCGTGGGAAAATTTACTCCATGCCGCCAGACTTACAAGCCCCCAGCAAAGCATCACATACCAACAGATTTGCACTCTGCAACGCATGTCTTCCTACGCAACGACACTACCAAGCCACCGCTAACGCCCCCTTACACGGGTCCTTTCCTTGTGATCCGACGCAGTCCGAAAGCATTCCTACTAAACATTCGTGGCAAAGAAGACTGGGTCTCCATTGATCGTCTAAAACCTGCTTATCTCCTGCCAGATGACCCGCCTAGAGTTCGCCTCTCTAGAGCAGGGCGCCCTATTTAACTTGTACAGTATGTCATTTTTAGGGGGGGAGCCATGTACCAACCGTGTGTCACACAATTGTACATAATTCATTTTGTATATATTATGCTTGTATCTTCGCTCTTCCCTCGCACTAAAACGAACATGAAAATTCATGTCTGCTTTTCTCCTCTGTAACATTGTCAATATTTGAACATGAAAATTCTTGTTGCTTTGAGATTTTGTATATAAAGGAGTGTGTTCTTTAATAAACAACTCAGTTGATTGCATCCTGCCTTTGAGTCATAACCTCTCTCTCGGCACCGTCACAGAGGACACCGCAAAATATGTCTTGAAAATATAAGTGAATAAATAAAAAAAGAAGTTTATACTTCAGAAATTAATGTCTACGGTAATGATTAAGTTCCACATTTTGAAAATATCTGGTAAAGTAATGAATGTTATAAGCTTTTCATTAAGCATCACAACAAATTTCTCCAATCTCCACTGAGCATCCAATTTATGATATGCCGACTTAATCACTTATGACGGATACCCACCCCGGATATGAAAGGAGGGTTTAACGTTCATTTAAAACAACTTTCTTTAAAATAGTGTAGAAGAATCATCAACAAAGCTTTGCTTACTTATGCAATGGGTTATAGCGATACATTAAACTCAACTAAGTAATGAAGTAAGACATAAGAACATTGAATATTACTTACTCATTAATAATAAAAAAAAAACAAGACAACGATTGAAAATTAACTAGAAGAAAGATTCATACTGAATTTATGAGAAAGATACCAACAACTGCTATGGAACCCAATCAATTCAAGACTAGACGCATTAAAAAAAATCTTTAAGAATACATTTTAAAATACAGACAG
>NC_090727.1:165725005-165747505 GCF_036898095.1 Palaemon carinicauda | reverse complement strand
CCTATGGAGAGACGTGAAGATGTCTTGCAGGTTTGGTATTCGAGGTCCTTTCAATGGGGTTCTGCCAAGGCTTTGTAATCCATTCTCAGGTTTACAGCGGCCAGCAATTTTATGGAAATGCCATCGGCAATAGGAATCAGTTTACCAAGATTGTGTTGACTGGTACAGTTGTATTCAGATATGGCAGAGAGATGCAGGCGCTGACGGGCTTGCCAGGTAGCAGACTGTCGAGTCTGAGGCATGTGGTTCGTGTAAATGATGAACTACATGCCTTCAAAGAAGTGGCATAAGTGACGGACAGCCAAATACACCAACATTAGTTTGCGGTCAAGTAACATGGGAGAGGCGAGAACCTATAGTACTTGATAGGGCTTTCTTTGCGTTGAAAAAGTACGCCTCCTAAAGGGAGACCCACTCCAGGTTTTTTGGTTTGCCCTTAAGGGAGTTATAGAAGGGGGGGGGGGGCGAAAGTGGCGGCAATGGCTGGCGAGAACCAGTGATAGTACTTCACCATGTCTAAGAACTCTTGCAGTGCTTTGCCATTCAAGGGCATCGGGAATTTCGGTATTCCTGATACCTTCTCAGGGTGTGGTGAACGCCCTCCGGGGTGATGCGATGACTCAAGAATGCCACTTTCTTGGTACCTAAGGTGCAGTTACCGTTCCTGATTATAAATTCGTTCTGTTCCAGGCAGTCAAAACCAATGCATAGGTGATGTAGGTGGTCCGCTTTGGAGGGGGAGAATACCATTATGTCATATACGTAACAAATGCAGAAGGGTACGCCCCTGCAGATAGCATCTATGAGTCATTAAAAGGGGAGGTTAATTCTAAAATAATAATTTGAATATATACTATCAAGGGAAAAAACTGTTATTTTGCTGAATAGATAAAGTTATCAACACTTAAAGAATGACTGTGATGGTACTGAACATAGACTGAAAATCAACACGATATTATGTTCTTTTCATGCTATATTAATCCGAATTACATGGTACCAATTGGGTCACCTGATTTGTCGGAGAGTTGGGTAAAACTCACTAGTATGTAAGACAGTGATGTCGTCATGAAAATGCTGAAGAGCAGTTAGCACTTGTTAGGTTCTGACAGCTTTTAGGGCCTCTTGTGGCAAGCTAGATAGCTATTTTACCATTCATTTGAAGAGACTATGATTCAATCCCAATGCAGGTAGAAATTTATATATTATATATACACACTCATCTTTACTTATAAAACTGGTACAAAATCCTTTTAATATTTTTTACTTGCACCCATATATCTCACTTATTTTTTTTCATAAGCATCCCTTTCTGTCAAACTATATGAATTTGAGTTACATTTTTTTTTTGCTAATTATGTACCATAATTACATCTATGATGATTTCCTTTTATAACGTGACACACAATGTGCGGTCAAATCCTAATACTTAATGCCATTTACGATGAATTTTTATGATTTGAAATCTAATCACAATATCCAACAAAATTTAATGGGAATACGCACATGTCCTTTTAAAAGACCTTTAAGAAATAAATCAACTAAAAATAATAAACAAAAAAGCAAAGCGAGCACCTCATCACCTGGCTCATCGTTTGCGGACGTAATTATTATTAAATGAAATTGATTATCAACATCTGTGCAGCATTTCTGTGCCATCAAATCATACCGAAATATCCTACATTCATTTCAAAACCTGGGAGTTATCTATGATTCTCTTTACCTCCAGAGAATTCGAATGACAGCTTTGACTTTGTAATCTCATTCACTATTGATGCGTTTTCTGCGGCCACTGATGTAATATGCACAAGGGCCTCTCTTATCGTTTGAATTTGTGATCTGCAGAACTTCCAGATGTTATAATTTCAAATATGCAAATGTTGACATATTGCGATAACTCTCGCATGGATTTCAATTACATTTCATTTAACTGATAATTTTAAAGATAAACTAGAAAAACACTCTGGGAGTGCAGACCTCAGCCACGGCAGCTAATTTCTCGAGACAATTGTGCCTTTCCCAGAATCATTTCTAGCTCTTTCCACAACAGTCTAAAATGCCTCCAGGTTTCATTACTTTTCGATTAAAATTGTGGCCGTATGACTAATGACCGGAATTTGACCTTTGCGTGACCTTAACCTTGGAATCGACCATAACCTTCAACCTCAACATGTATTAATTGGTGTGGATTTTCATACACTCAAATATGAACAAAGTTTGAAGTCTTTATGACAACGATGTCCAAATGTATGGCTGATTACGTGAATTGGACATTTTGCTTGACCATGACCTTGACCTTTAACCTTCACCTTCCATAATTCAATGATTTCCAGCTTTATACATAACAGTTAACCCCTCCAATTTCATTACTCTACGATTAAAATTGTGGTCAGGAAGCTGTTCACAAACAAACACACAAACAGGGGCGAAAACATAACCTCCTTGCAACTTCGTTGACGAAGGTAATTATGGCTGATAACGTGAATTGGACATTTTGCTTGACAGCAACCTTGACCCTAAAAAATTTAAGCATTTCCAACTTTTTACTTAACAGTTAATCCCTGCAAGTTTCATTACTCGACGATTAAATTTGTGGTCAGGAAGCTGATCATGAACAAACACACACACAAACTGGGGCGAAAACATAACCTCCTTCTAAATTCCTTGGTGGAGGTAATAAGCTCAAAGTTCATGCTTATTGAACTCCACTTACTGTGAATTGAAGTATTCAATTTCTTTAGAAATAAAAAGAAAACATTATTTAACCCTGGATAGGTATGCTACTCGGACACCCCTTTAAGGGTATACTCGGTCGTGAACGACCCCAACTCCGAAAAAAATTCAGGAAAATAAGTTATGCATCAATCTGTATTGTTTGACTTGCTAAAAATACTTCAAAGAATGCTAAAAATTACTGAAAATATAAATGATACCCATCTACAAAATAACTATTTATTGGAAATATATTAAAAATTTATGTATACAAAAAAAAGACTTGACGTAAATATTCACAAAAAATAGAAATATACATATACACATAAATCCCTTTAGGGACACCTTCTAAGATGGCATAGCAACAGCGTGTAATTGCTGGAAATGAGGTGGACCCATAGAAGTCAAGATCTGAAATGAGAAAAAAAGGGTAAATTTTTTTGGCCAAAACAATTTGTCCAAATTTCATGAATTTTTTTGGGTACCCAAATGAAATAGGAAGAGGCTAATTTTTTTTATAGAATAAACTCATATTATCCTAGAACAGAAATACATAATAAAATGTGCACTAAGATGTAATTTACTTTTATAACAGGGGCGAAATCTAAAGGTCATTTTTTGACGGCCTAGTTCACAATGTAAATTTCTTATGAAAATCATTGTATCTCCTATAAAATATGATATTTATGCATTAAATTATACCAAAATATCACGAATTCTATACAGAACAAGAATATATAGAGATATGCCAACTTACCTTTCGGGTATGTCAACAAAATGGCCGCAGACCGCAACAACTCTTACAGCCCAATCTACCACTTGGAATGAAGAATGGGGTTGCAAGCTCCATATTATCATCAACATCTCTTTTTAACTCCATTAGAAGTGTGTTGATGACATCCATCCCGAGGGAATACTGTCTGCTGGCCATTATTGAAGATAAATTCAAAATAAATAGAAAAAAATCAAATTGGCAAAAAACCCCCAAAAATCAGAAATTAGCATTTGAGGGAAAATGGACCTCAGGGCAATATGTGGCATCTAAGCCAAAACCTATGTCATGCAAGTGGTAGACACACCATCCACCCACACTTTCCAACTATAAAGAACCAAATAAGTATCAACACTGTTCGACAATTTATAATTATGTAATAACTTTGCTGTTTGATCACTTACCCCTATAAAGGTATTCAGGGTCGAGGTCGACCCCGGGGGGGGGGGGGGGTAAAAAAACGGGGAGGAGGAAAGTTAGACGAAAATCAGTCCTAAAGCAAAAAATGGCATGTAGACTAGTCACCCCTTGCAGGTCGATCACTTCCATATTCGAGACAGCTGATGATTTATGGGGAAAAAACAGGTTTTGAAAATGCTGTAGGGGTCGCAAACGACCCATCATACCTTTCCAGGGTAATGTTGGAGATAGTCATTTAAAAAATCAAACCTTGCATAAAACTTCATAAAAAACAGACATTTTGAAAAAATCTCGATTTTTTATTAATTCTAAAGGATAAGTTTTTGATAGCTAACAATAAATAACTATTCTTTATAAGCACTGAGGATTATAATGATATATTGCTGAAATTCTTTTTCTGATATAAATAATAAAATATTTTACAGCAGTTTCGTAAATTACGAAAAGTTACATTCGCTCCCGTATGAATTAGAAAGGGTTTATGAAGAAGTTTATGAACAAAACCGAAAAAAAGCACTATTAAACCATAGTATTGGCAATATTATCTTATCACTTTAATTTACTGGTTTCAAATCGTTACTCTATTTTTTTTTAGTCGAAAGGCGAAACAAGGAACACAAAACCATTATGCCATGTAAAGCACATACACACACATATACATATATATATATATATATATATATATATATATATATATATATATATATATGTATATATATAATATTTTTATATATATCATATATACATATATACATATATACATACAGAATTTGAGAAAACAGTATAGGAGTGAATGGTGCGACGGGTCTAAGTATGAAATGACTATGATTAAGTTTGTGAATAATCTATTGCAAAGACGACTTATATATTATTCATCAATTAGAAGATATATATATATATATATATATATATATATATATACATATAAATATATATATATATATATATAATATAAACTGTATTTACATACATACAAACACACACACACACACACACACACACACACACACACATATATATATATATATATATATATATATATATATATATATATATATATATATATATATATATAAGCCCTATATTATACTCTCCCTAAAATCTAGGTTCTCTCTGCAACGGGATTAGAGACCCAAGTGGGTATCAACTCAAAGATAATAGCTTCTGGTCGGTCAGGGAATCGAACCCGGACCCAAGAAACTGAGGTTCCATTGATGTAGCTACTCAGCTAAGCCAATGGAATCTCAGTTTCTTGGGACCGATCTCGATTCCCCGGTCCGCTAAGTTAATGAAACCTCAGTATCTTGGGTCAGGGATCGATTCCCCGGCCGACAAGAAGCTATTATCTTGGGATGTCTGATCCCAAGGTAGAGAGAATCTAGATATTAGAAGTATAATATATGGCTTATATGAATATGAAAAGCACGTCTAAATGTGCAAAATTATCATATATATATATATATATATATATATATATATATATATATATATATATATATATATATATATATATATATATACATACACACACACACACACACACACACACATATATATATATATATATATATATATATATATATATATATATATATATATATATATATATATATATATATATATATATTACAGGGTATTGAATAAGGCAACGTCGTCCATTTTAGTGATGTATTTTCCCGCGCTCCAATTTCCACGCATTTCAAACCTTATATTTTGTCAATACAATAAATGGGTTTGTTCATTTCTATTTGATCAACCTCATTTAATATCGCAATGGTTTATATAAAGCAAATATATTTTTACAAATGATACTTTACAAGTTTTGAGTTAATACATAGACTTAAATGTGCAACTTGTTCTGCATTTTATTTAGCTGAGGGATAATCATCGCGATATCAGGGAAGTAATTGCAAATACAAAATTCGATCAGAATTTTCACCTTTCAACCTTCCATGTTTTGAATTTCTAAGCTTCATAGCCATTCAGTTCAACAAATGAAAGGTGGACTCGAATAACCAGATAAAGACGTAAAAATGTAATGAGGATGGAAGTAATATTAGTGTTTTACTCGGAAAAGAGCTTGGAAAATACTTCCCTTCCAAGCATGGTTTATACATAAAAAAAAATCAATGTAAAATCAAGATGATAACTGATGTACGCAATTGCAAGAGCTTCTGATGTAAAACTAAAGAAGGAATAGAATATCAATGTCAATATTAGCATGGGTTTTCATTAAAATATGTAGTTTAACATCTGAAATATAGTCAAGGGTGAATTTCATTGTTCAACTAATGAGAAACCTCTAAATAACATCGTACCATTCACCTCTTCAAATTAAGAACCCATAACCATTCAATAATTACGTTGATTCGTCATTATACAGTTTTTAAGTCTTTATCACTTTCAATCGACGAATCGTTTAAAATATTTAACCTACTAGTGGTAAAAACGTTTTACTGCCATTGTTTGTAAAGAAAAAAAAATATTAACTGGAATGTCATATCGTATTTCTTTTGCAATATATCTTCAAAAACCATATTTCAATTTAACGAAATAGCCCAACAATAGCTTCGTATACTTTTAGTCTCACTTTATCCTGAGAAATAAATTTCTTATTGAGGGGGGGGGGGGGTTGGTTTCGGCACACCACTTGCCAACTGTTCTGCGATTTACGTTTTATTTCCCCCTATCATCATTTATTACTATGATCATTTACTTCATAATATACAGTATAAGTATGCATAGCAACATTTCCTCAAAGGCTGTTTGGTCTCAACAGACTACAAGACAGACAGTACTTTCTTTACGTCGTTATAGTATGTATATATATATATATATATATATATATATATATATATATATATATATATATATATATATATATATATATATATATATATATATATATATATATATATATAGACGCCCACGCACGCACACACACACACACACACACACACATATATATATATATATATATATATATATATATATATATATATATATATATATATATATATATATATATACATATATACAATTAGCTCAGAATTCTAGCAAATTCGTTTACGAGCATACAAATTCAATTCGGTTTACATGCATTGCATTGATCAGAAAGCAAAAATTTACCTCAGTATGTATTTTCTGTTACAAAATACAAGGGAGATTGGAACGCGTACATATATTCCACCCAAGCCGTTTTCATAGGCTTTTGTTTACATAGCCCACAACTCCCGGTTGCTCGGAGCCTAACTCTTTTGCTCTCCAGCAACACGAAGAATCACCTTCCACACGCACCTTCGGATTTTTTTTTTTTTTTTTTTTAACAGTAGTTACCGATTGTTCTTCGTCTTGGTGTGATCACTATTATTCATCATAAACGATTTTTTTCTGCTGAATTGTAAAGTTAACCGTATCATGACAATTGCCCTTAAGACAACATGAAGAAGAAAAAGCGTGTGGGCAACCTGCAAAAACTGTATATTCGTACTTCATCATCCAAGATTGGTGCTGTTACAATTGTGAACAAGGCATCAGACAATCCCAAACTGATGCTGGCATTGATGAATCAACTGCAACATGACCTCAAGACTGAAAGCTATCTGCTTATGTGGACTGATGAGAAGTTAAAAAGTGGTACAGCTACTAAAAAAGAAAAAAAAAAAAAAACTTATTTTTTGGAAAAGAAATGGTATAGAGTCCGTTGAATTCAACTGAGAAAGTGTTAAGAATGTGGGTAAGCCTGCAAATTTTATGGAAAAAAAAAAAGATATGGTTTCATTAGAGCGAGTACTAAATATTTACTGTCGACAATATGTTGCATGTCCTTGAAATTCTAAAGAAAAGGCCGAAGAGGTTGACTCTAGATAGTTTCCTTATCCAAACCGAGCATAAGGGTGTAAAAACTGACAACAAGGTGTCCAGAAATCATAAATTAAGTGAAGCAGTTAATGATAGTGAACGGTGTTCATGAGAGAACTCCCGATTAAGTTATCATGGAAAGAGATCTTGCCAGGACCTGGGTCCTGAATCCTCCCTTCAAGCAGAAACGCCTCCTCCTCCTCCTCCTCTTTCTCTCTAATCATCCTCACACCACACACAAATCTACTCAGAGGTAAAATGCGTAATAATTTTGTAAATATTTATATTTCGGATTGTAATTATTAATTTTTATTCATTTCTCATGACAATGGTAATAACTTGTTCTTTAAATAACATTAAATGACAAAAAATAAGTGCATATGCGTATTCATAAACATGTCCAATGCTTCAAGTGAATTTCGTGTATTTATTATGGGAAAAGTTGTTTTGGTTTATGATCATAAGGTTGCGAGAATGTATATACTGTATAGATTCTTTTATGTGGTGCGTAAACACTAGTCCTCGTTTCATGTTTATTTACATATATGCGTGTGCTATATTTACTAGCAACCATCCTCCATTATATATGTATTGAATATTATGATGCGTACAGATACCATGTAGCCGTACATATACTCCTTTTATCTTTTAAGATACAGCAAATATTACTATTCTAGGAGAAAAATGATGAACACTAGAACTTCCATCGTACTGAAAATGAATTGATGTAAAAGAGATAACTGTAAACTTAAAGTTCCTCGTTTCCACAACCTTGAAGACTATAAAGTGTATTTCGAGGTGTAGGAATAGCATCTCGCAGAAGTCACCAGGAAAAACCTTTGCAGTATGGGACAGTTCTTACTCATTTAGACCTAACTATATGTATAGTATTTATGGGGTTGACAAGGGTTAAAAGAATGCTATAAATGTAAAACACTGAAGATACAGAAAAAAAATTGCATTCGTGAGAAAAAAATAAGACTATTGAGTCTTGGCGAAAAAGGTATAATTTAGTTCGAATGGTGAAGGAAACGGAAGGAAAGTGGAGGAGGAAAATGGGTGTTCCTCTAGTTGGGGGTTAATATCATGAAAGTCTGAGTGCTCAAGATAGATGTGAGTGGGTGAGTATGAATAAATGAGGATTGATTTGTGGATGAGGTTGGATCGGGGGGGGGGGGGGGAAGGGGTGTCCCCTGGTGATTTGGGGAGGTGTCCTTAAGATAGCCGATGGTGTATGTCTTTTGGGAACAGAATATGAGACGGTGTTGTTTTATCCAACAATACTATCAACATTACAGTACTGTTCACAGTACCAGTACTACAAAACCGTATAATCATTACGTTCTGGAATTTTAAATGAGTGCACAAAGAAAAATAAAGTTAATGAACTACTTTGCTCAATTGGAATGAAAGTTTTGTTACTTAATATAACATCATTTTGGAAGGGTACTTATAAGTATATATAAGAATTGTATATACAGTATATATATATATATATATATATATATATATATATATATATATATATATATATATATATATATACATATATATATATATATATATATATATATATATATATATATATATATATATATATATATATTTACACACACACACATATATATATATATATATATATATATATATATGTGTGTGTGTGTGTGTGTGTGTGTGTGTGTGTGTGTGTATGTGTATAAAAATCTGCTTTTTGTCATCATTTCCTAGGTTTAATCCCTTTCCCTCAGCAAGTACGAGACTCCTTCTAATCTCAAGAAACAATTATAAAATTTAGATAAAAGAATTGTGAGGACTAAAGCAGTAGTACCCATCTGTCTTGATGAAACGAGATATGTAATCTTAAAATACTCAGAGAAAAATAAGAAAGAAGAAAAAAGTAATAAAAAAAAGGAAAAAAAAAAGAAAAAAAGAACGTGGCTACAAAATCCCTCTCTAGGAAAGGCTTCAACATGTCAATCAGACCAATTAGGCCTTGGGCCTACAAGATGTTGAGTAAACACGTAGTCCCTGATGCGAGGAATATCAGGGAAAGAAGATACAGACAAGAAAAGATGAAGACGTTAAAGGAATTGTCTCATTGGAATAGTGTAAGAGATACGAAGTGAATGCCTACACACACATACGTACGCAAACACACACACACACACACACACACATATATATATATATATATATATATATATATATATATATATATATATATATATATATATATATATATATATATATCAGCCGTTACTAGTCCACTGCAGGACAAAGACCTTTGAAATGTGCTTCCAATTGCGTCTGTTTATGGTCTTTCTTAGTTCATCGATTCATTCTCTTCTCTTCCTTCCTCTGTATCTTTTACAATCTCTAGGGACCCATTCTGTTATTTTTAATATCGATCTACTGTCTGTCATTCTTATTATATGTTCTTTTTCTTACATGTGGTTAGAAGATCCTCTACTTTAGCATGCTCTCATATCCATGCTGCTTGTTTTATGTCTCTTAGTGTTATTCCCATCCTTATTCTTTCCATAGCTCTTCAAGTTGTAACCGCCCAATAACTTTATTATCAGTAATATATGAAATATTTACAAAGACCAAATTAGGCCGAATACAAAGACAGCTTGACTTTAATCAACCAAGAGAGTAGGCAGGCTTTAGAAGTGGGTATTCAACAACTGACCCTACATTTGTAATTAACAAGTTAATGGAAAAATCAACTGAGCATGACAAATCACTATGTATGGCATGCATAGAGTATGAGATAGCTTTTGATTCTGTTAAAACATCAGCAGTAATGTAAACCCTTCAAAAACAATGAATTCGAGAATCTTAAGTTAGAACACTTGAAGATATCTATACAGGAAGTACAGCAATCTTGAAACTACATAAAGATAGTGAGAAAATTCCGATTGAGAAAGGAGTTAGACAGAGAGAACCCAGCTCTCCTAAATTATTCACAGCATGCCTAGAAGTAGTTTGTAAAATTTATATTGGGAAAATGTGGAAATTATTATCAATGTGAATACCTAAACCACTAAAGATTTGCCTATGACATAGTTCTGGTTAATGGATCCTGGGAAGAATTGCAAATTATAAAATTTGAATAGAGAGAAAAAAAAATTTAGAACTTCAAATGACTATAAGTAAATCTGAAATAATGGTAAATAAAAATGTAAAGACAACAAATAAGGGTCATGGACGAACCTCTAGAGACTGTTAATGAATTTACGTACTTAGGACAAACAAAATGAGATAATGAATAGTAAAATTCCACTTTCTCAACAAAGAATTTTTTTTAATGAGATGGTGCTACCAGTTTTAACCTAGGCATCAGAAACTTGGTGCCTTACTAAAGCCTTAAAAAATAAGCTAGTTACAACTCATAGAGCTATGGAAAGAATAATGAGGGGAATAACATCAAGAGAGGGAAAAAGAGCAACATAGATCCAAGAGCAAACTAAAGTTGGTGATATTCTAATAACACGTAAGAAAAAGAAGTGGACATGGGCAGGACATATAACGAGAATGTCAGACAATAGAATGAGCCCGTAGAGATTGCAAAAGAAGCATTGGAAGGAAGAGAAGACGAAGGATTGATGAAATAAGAAAGTGCAGGCGTGGACAGGCATAGTAAGACCATAAACGTTAGACGCTGGTGGAAGGACATTTCTAAGGCCTTTGTTCGGCAGTGGACTGGTATCGGCTGATTATATAGTTTTTTTCCCATATTGACATAAGTGCATATGCAAATAGAATGCTACATATGGATGTGAACAAAACTGCATCACAAGAATCAAAAGCATCCTCATGACATATTGATGATTTTAAGATGTAATAGACTTATTCATTCTTTTTATCTTTCGATGACAATTCGAGTTCATGGACTTCCTCTGGTGCACTAAATGATAAAATAGTTTTCAGTATTCAATTATGTCTTTACATATCCCGCTCTGCGCATTGGAAATGGGTAGTAAAGAAGGTAATGTTATCTTTGCTTAAGTATTACATTTCCCTTTCCTTGATGTTCTTTCCATCTCAATTACTCTTGTTTTACAGCTCTCCGTAAAACAGAGTCAAGCGAATAGTTCAATAATGTCTTGTTTTGTATTTTCCTTTGAAGACAGACGATTCTCTTGATAAGTCCATTACGCTGAATTACTACCGTATCATTTGTTACCCTCTTTCTTGCCTAGAAAGACACTATCCTGAGAGAGAGAGAGAGAGAGAGAGAGAGAGAGAGAGAGAGAGAGAGAGAGAGAGAGAGAGAGAGAGAGAGCGTGTGTGTTCCTCCTTGTCACACTAAAACGAGAAAAAATACCTTGAGTGGGATTACAATTATCCTAAAGAACGGAGCACAAGAAACTAACACCATTAGATGTCTTAGTCGAAATGCCGAGCTTTTTTTCTAACTTCTTTGTGGGATTATCGTCTTTGCCAAAGACCAAACGCCAGTCTCATAAATGGAGAGGAGAAAATTGGATTAGTTACTTACTCTACGATGGTTGATGTGGTATATTTAAAGAATACTAGTTTTTACAATGTTGTGAAAACTCTAAAGGAAAACAGGATTATTAAATATAGGCAGGAAGGACTAAAAGTCACAAGAACTAAATTGCGAAAAGGATTTCATTGGATTATAACCTAAGGACATTTTGTGGGATAGGACTGAAGAAGAGGCGAAAATAAAATAAAAAAGTTACGTTATGTGCATTACTGGGTGATAAAAAGAAAAAAAAAACAGGCTGTAGGAAATAAACCTAAAAGATTATTTTGAATCCCACATCTTCACAAAAAAAAAAAAAAAAAAAAAAAAAAAAAAAAAAAAAAAAACACTAGGTGAAGAGACGAGAAAGGGCAATTGAAATTTGTTTGATCTCAGCCAGAAAAAAAAAAAAAACATCTTTTCATATCGTTGAAAATTTTTTTTTTATGAAAAATTGAATATGAATCCTTTCCAAATGCTAGTCTAAAACAACAACAAAAAATCCCTTTAAATCTCAGAAAAATATCTAAATAAACCATATATTAAGAAATGGAATTAATAATTTTCCATACACCAACAAATTTAAATAACTATACTCCATATACAAAAACAAAAAAAATAAACTATTCTTTATACACTAAAAAATTAAAATAACTATTCCCCTTACACCAAAAATTAAGAAAACCATTCTCCATACATCAAAAATAGAAATAACCATTCTCCATACATCCAAAATTTCAAATACACCATTCTCCATACACCAGAAAATGTAAATAAATCGCTCTCCATAAATTACATGAACAAACAGAAATAAACTATTCTTCATGCATGAAAAATAGAAATAAAAAAAAAAACATACATCACAAAATCGAGATAAATCTTTCTCTAAAAGATATAAAACTTAAAATAAACATTTCTCCACATACCATAAAATTCGAAATGTAAAAATTTCTGTAGGCCAGAAAAATCGAAATAAATCTTTCTCAATATACAAGAGAAATCGAAATATGCCTTTTCCATACCCGAAAAACTAAGTTTACCCTTTTTTAATATACTAAAAAAATTCAAAATAATATTTCATTGACTGTTGCCTCGTTCAAAAAGGGAAATTATAGGGAAAATTAAGAATAAAATTTCCTAAAGAATCAATGCCACTGATGTAAAAATTCTCTATAATTAAACATATTTGAGAGAAGAATTTTTATCAAAAAGATGTTTTGATAATAACAACTGGAACGACAAAAACAACAACAACAACAACAACAACAACAATAATAATAATAATAATAAAAATAATAATAATAATAATAATAATAATAATAATAATAATAATAATAATAATAATAATAATAATGGCTGCATCAGCAAAATGGATGCAGGAAACTATCTATATTTACTTTAGAATTTTTGATTTGTTGTTACTTTTGTCAAAAGGGAAATTATAAGGGATTTTTTTTTTAAACAAAGCCACTGATGTAGCAATCCTCTGAAATTATACATATTTGAGAGAGGGTCTTTTATCAATAAAATATTTTAATAAAAAAAAAAAAGATAACCTTAGCAATAATAACAACAAGAACAATAATAATAATAGTAATAATAATAATAATAATAATAATCATGATATTTAATAATAATAACAATAATAATAATAATAATCATGATATTTAATAATAATAACAATAATACTAATAATAATAAAATGTTCCTACTTTTGCTTTACCATTTGTCTAGATTTTGTCCACTCAGGCACTAAAAAAGTGGAGTCAGAGCGACAAAGGAAATATCGCACCGTCCTTAATGGAAGCCGGCGAAGACCAGGCGTATTACATCGTCGAGAATTATCAAAGGGATATTGAAGCTTTGCGCTTTCCGAAGGAGCTCAGTGAAAGGAAATCCGCCGATTCATTTTCTGAAGCTCTTGTAAGGCAATTACCTTCTTAGTGAATAAACAAAGGCAAGTTTTATTCCTTCTTTTAATAGATTCTTGTTAATCTAATGGCTTATTTTAGTGGTACTATAAAGAAATATATTAGTCAATATTTCATTTGTCTGGTTATCTGTTTAGTTTGCCTTGCCTTAGGCAAGACACGGGCTCTTGCGTTGGCAGCCCGTAAGAGGGAATTATTTCTATTTGCAAGGTGAGGACCATGGTCATTGTGACACCAGTTTATATTATTAACTCATTCAACCAGTTAATGTATACACCCATAAAGGGAACCTGTTTTAATGTTCACTTTGTCATATTTTGTCATAATAAGGAAGATGTACTTAAGTGTAAAGAATAACTTTTTTTTAATATGGTAACCAAAAAACATCCTTTTGAATAGAAAATACTATTGATGATTATTTGTTATCTTTCAAAAGACTACTTATTGAACATCTTTACCGATCTGAAGACAATCGAAAATGTACGTCGGTAGCATTTAATATTTAATTTTGGATGTTTTTCATTATTGGAAAATACGTTGGTAAAAATAAGTATACATGGGTAAGAGTGGCAAATGGAAGAGTAGTAGAAAGGGCATTAATGGATTATGTGTTGATAACTAAAAGAATGTTTGGAAGATTGAAAGACGTTCACGTGTTTAGGGGTATGGCTAACGGTATGTCTGATCATTTTTTGGTGGAAGGAAAATTAGTTGTAGCAAAAGAGTGGGGGAATAGAGTAGGTGGATGTAAAAGGGAGGTAGTGAGGGTTGAAGAGCTAATAAAACCGGGGGTAAAAAGTAAATATCAGGAAAGGTTGAAAATGGCATATGACGAGGTGAGAGTAAGAGAAACTGGTAATTTAGAGGAGGAGTGGAAGTTAGTAAAAGAAAATTTTGTTGGGATTGCAAGTGATGTATGTGGCAAGAAGGTTGTTGGAGGCAGCATGAGGAAGGGCAGTGAATGGTGGAATGAAGGAGTTAAGGTAAAAGTGGAGGAGAAAAAGAGGGCTTTTGAAGAATGGCTGCAGAGTAATAGTATAGAGAAGTATGAAAAATATAGAGAGAAAAAGGTGGAAGTAAAGCGCAAGGTACGTGAGGCAAAGAGGGCAGCTGACCTGAGGTGAGGTCAGGGATTGGGTCAGTCATATGAGGAGAATAAGAAGAAGTTTTGGAAAGAAGTGAAGAGAGTAAGGAAGGCTGGCGCAAGAATTGAAGAGACAGTGAAAGATGGAAATGGAAGGTTGTTAAAAGGAGAGGCGGCAAGGAAAAGGTGGGCGAAATATTTTGAAAGTTTGCTGAATGTTGAGGACTATAGGGAGGCTGATATAATTGCTGTTCCAGGTGTTGAGGTGCCAGTGATGGGAGATGAGAATGAGAGAGAGATTACAATAGAGGAAGTGAGGAGAGCACTAGATGAAACGAGAGTAGGAAAAGCATCTGGTATGGATGGTGTGAAAGCTGAGATGTTGAAGGAAGGGGGTGTGACTGTACTTGAATGGTTGGTGAGATTGTTTAATATGTGTTTTGTGTTGTCAATGGTACCAGTGGATTGGGTTTGTGCATGTATTGTACCACTATATAAGGGTAAGGGAGATGTGCATGAGTGTTGTAATTCAAGAGGTATTAGTTTGTTGAGTGTAGTTGGAAAAGTGTATGGTAGAGTATTGATTAATAGGATTAAGGATAAAACAGAGAATGCAATCTTGGAAGTACAGGGTGGTTTTAGAAGAGGTAGGGGTTGTATGAATCAGATTTTTACAGTTAGGCAGATATGCGAGAAATATTTAGCAAAAGGTAAGGAGGTGTATGTTGCGTTTATGGATCTGGAGAAAGCATATGATAGAGTTGATAGGGAAGCAATGTGGAATGTGATGAGGTTATATGGAGTTGGTGGAAGGTTGTTGCAAGCAGTGAAAAGTTTCTACAAAGGTAGTAAAGTATGTGTTAGAATAGGAAATGAAGTGAGTGATTGGTTTCCGGTGAGAGCGGGGCTGAGACAGGGATGTGTGATGTCGCCGTGGTTGTTTAACTTGTATGTTGATGGAGTGGTGAGAGAGGTGAATGCTCGAGTGCTTGGACGAGGATTAAAACTGGTAGGCGAGAATGACCATGAATGGGAGGTAAATCAGTTGTTGTTTGCGGATGATACTGTACTGGTAGCAGACACAGAAGAGAAGCTTGACCAACTAGTGACAGAATTTGGAAGGGTGTGTGAGAGAAGGAAGTTGAGAGTTAATGTGGGTAAGAGTAATGTTATGAGATGTACGAGAAGGGAAGGTGGTGCAAGGTTGAATGTCATGTTGAATGGAGAGTTACTTGAGGAGGTGGATCAGTTTAAGTACTTGGGGTCTGTTGTTGCAGCAAATGGTGGAGTGGAAGCAGATGTACGTCAGAGAGTGAATGAAGGTTGCAAAGTGTTGAGGGTAGTTAAGGGAGTAGTAAAAAAATAGAGGGTTGGGCATGAATGTAAAGAGAGTTCTATAAGAGAAAGTGATTGTACCAACTGTGATGTATGGATCGGAGTTGTGGGGAATGAAAGCGATGGAGAGACAGAAATTGAATGTGTTTGAGATGAAGTGTCTAAGGAGTATGGCTGGTGTATCTCGAGTAGATAGGGTTAGGAACGAAGTGGTGAGGGAGAGAACGGGTGTAAGAAATGAGTTAGCGGCTAGAGTGGATATGAATGTGTTGAGGTGGTTTGGCCATGTTGAGAGAATGGAGAATGGTTGTCTGCTAAAGAAGGTGATGAATGCAAGAGATGATGGGAGAAGTACAAGAGGAAGGCCAAGGTTTGGGTGGATGGATGGTGTGAAGAAAGCTCTGGGTGATAGGAGGATAGATGTGAGAGAGGCAAGAGAGCGTGCTAGAAATAGGAATGAATGGCGAGCGATTGTGACGCAGTTCCAGTAGGCCCTGCTGCTTCCTCCGGTGCCTTAGATGACCGCGGAGGTAGCAGCGGTAGGGGATTCAGCATTATGAAGCTTCATCTGTGGTGGATAATGTGGGAGGTTGGGCTGTGGCACCCTAGCAGTACCAGCTGAACTCGGCTGAGTCCCTGGTTAGGCTGAAGGAACGTAGAGAGTAGAGGTCCCCTTTTTGTTTTGTTTCATTGTTGGTGTCGGCTACCCCCAAAAATTGGGGGAAGTGCCTTGGTATATGGATGGATGGACGTTGGTTTTCATAAATTTTTATCATCTTTGTTTAATAAATTACATTATTTCGAAACTGGAACCTAACAGTTGAACTTTCAAATTCCTCTTCAAAAACTGTATTTTGTTTTGGACTGTATGACCAATTCGATCCTTTAATCCTACATCGGGTTTTGACATTTTTATTCAGTGAAGTTACAGGAACATTAATCAGTGCCTGATTTCTTTTTATTGATGCATAAGATGAGTTTCATCTAGGATGTTTCTAACCCTACGACCTGGAATTCCGTGGCTTCTCACATATTTCCAGAGGTCAGTAACCCTATAAAGCGACATAAAAATACTATACGGGTTCTTTATCTTATATGTTTTTGATAAAAAAAAAAAAACTATCAACTCCAACCGAAAACTAACATCCTTACATTTTATGCAATTTTAAGAGACAATTTATGAAGCGATTAATTTCTAGTGTATAATGTTTACCGAAAACAAAATAGCAATTCTAAAATACACATTTTTCAGAAATTCTATCAACGTACATAAGCTATCTTGAGTTCGGAAAAGTACTTAAATCTTGTTCTAGGTTAATCCGCTTACCAAGTAAAGAGGTTTATGAGCTCCAAGAAACATTTTGTTGCTTAAGAGGAGCTATATTATACGTGGCACTAATAGCATTCTCGGCAATAATTAAAGGTATGAAATTCAGAACGATATTATTATTATTATTATTATTATTATTATTATTATTATTATTATTATTATTATTATTATTATTATTATCATTATTACTAGCAATGCAAAAACTTCCTAATTGGAAAAGGATGCCAAAAACCTTATAATTCCGACAGGATATCTAGCTCAGTGAGGAAAGGAAATAAGGAAATAAATAAATTATGTATAAGAAGTAATGAATAAAAAATATGAAATATATCAAGATCTGTAGCAATGTTAAAATAACCTCTCATATATAAACTACTAAAAGAGACTTCTGTTCAATAGAAAATGATTTGCAACAAGTTTGAACTTCTAAAATTCCCCTGATTCAACCGCCAGGTTAGTAAGATCGTTCCACAGTTTGGTCACAGCTGAAATAAAAGTTCTAGAATGCTCTGTAGTATTGAGCCTTATGATGAAAAAGGCAAAATTGTTAGAATTAACTGCACACCTAGTATTACGCGCATGATAGTACAGTCTGTTAAGATCTGAAGCCAAAGATCACCAGAAATATGAAACAATTTATGCAATATGCACAAACCACTAACTGAACGACGGTGCCAGAAATTAATATCAAGATCAGGAATAAGAATTTAATATTTCCAATGGAGGTAGAATGAAAGCACGAAAACATTTTTCAGGATAGATTAAACACATGAAATCCTAAGACTTTCTCAAAAAGCTATTTTTTGGGGAATTGAAGAATCATACCAAATGTGTTCCTCAAAAGTATATTTACAATAAAAAATAACAATGAAGATTTTGAATGCTTGTCTATAGTTGAACACACTTTGTCAATGCAAAGATCTGAATGTTGAGGAGCCACTATCCTCGACCTATTTAAAACCATACTTTGCGTTTTGTTAGTTCTACTTCATGTCCCATAATTTGCACCATGAACTAATTTTAGCTAGATCTCTATTAAGGGATTAAGCAAATGTTGAACTACATTCAAGAGATGGAACTGATGCAAAGAGAATAGCATCACCTGCATATGCAAGAAGCTTGTTTTCTAAGCCAAATCACATATCATACGTATATAACATGAAAAGTAATGGGCCAAGGAACACCTGCTATTACATTCCTAACCTCAATAAGTGTGTGTGTGTGTGTGTATGTGTGTGTGTGTGTGTGTGTGTGTGTGTGTGTGTGTGTGTGTGTATAATCAGCAGCATGATCACTTCTAGAGTCGAATTCGTAATATAAGGGATTGCCAGAAGGCAGCTCAACATTTGCAACAGTACAGTATTAATCTAGATCAGAGTTTCGGAACAGAATTGCATTTTCAAGACTATAGACCAAAAAGTAATTAAAATAATATCAATCTTAACTGACCTTTTCAAATTATTGCAGTACTTTTTGGTGATGGTGAATGAAAACTGCAGAAACCTGATAATTAATTCTAAAATGCTCTCAACAGGAAATATGTAAGAGTAATTATTGTGAACGAAAGTAAAGTTTTATGGTACATAGAAAACGGGAATAAGGAGACATCAATCCAAGAAAACGGTTGATTTGAATAGATATCTTAAATCAAAAAGTGGGATGGCAGTGAGATGAAAGAAGAAAGATGTCACGTCATAGAGGAAGAAAAGTATGTTAGAGGCTTGATGCAAAGAGACATGGGGAGAGGTTACGGTATAGCTAAGTTTGGAAAGCATGAGAATAATGGTGAACAGTTTTCGTTATGAAAATAAGGAGTAGAATGAAAAAACAAATATGAAGAAAACAAACGGAAGAAACCAACATAGCTAAAGGTATGATGGATTTTTACAACTAGGAGTTTAGAGGAAATTTTCCTCTTCATAACATCTAAAAGTAAGATCTTCCTCTGTTATACTTGAAAGTTCGCCCCAACATCATAGGAAAAATTCATCCGTGATTTAGTCAATTTCAGTAAGCGTGAGGAACTTCCATTAGCCGAAATGAGAGTAAATAAAAAGTAAATTATAATAAGAGGTAGAAACTGAATTTAAAATAGAAACTCTATAATAACAAAGAATAACTGCCTCGGTTATATTTAGGATGAAAATCAAAGAAGTCTTTGATATATAATTTTGAGACATACACACAGAACAGATTATACAATATCTTCTATACCTGTAAATCAGTAACAAAATCTGTTAACTTCAAGAGCATAAGACTTTTTGAGAAACCAGTAGGCTGAACACTTCTGACGTCACACATCTTATGAAAAAAAGAAAGAATGTATTGTACTTTCTCTATTCTATTTTTAAGCAAACCAATGTATGATGTGTATTCTTTAATTGACACAGAATTGTGTAAAAACTATTGTTAAGTATTTTAAATTTTTTCCTGCAATACTTCAACATTCAGAAAGAGTTAACTTTGGAAAATAAATAGTTCACCAGCCAATTTGTAGAGATGATTAATGAGTCAACAAGGTTGAAAGAAATAATCATGGAGTTTATGCGGAAATAATAGATAAAATAGGGCACACTTAACTACCATTAAAGGTGAAACATTAAAAGAGAGTAAAGAGAGTAGATATTCATAATAATCCAGCTATACACTCTATTACAGAAACTGCTGGAAAATGACCGGCGGTGAGGTGCGGTCGACGACCGCGGATCATTTCATCTTCTTTAGTTTGCTAGAAGATAAGTTCAGGGTTTATCACTGCGTGCAACAACACTCCTACTGACTAAATCAACCTGGAGAGAAACGACCTGGAGTAAAACGGCTTTTGTTTTATTTGGTCGTGTTTTAAATACTCCCTTTCTGAGTGGAGATACCTTAGCGTGGTGAAAGGGTTTTTGTATAGCCATAATCAGCAAAGCTATACTATAGTCCATTTCTTTTAGCGAGGCAGATTTGCACCGACTCGCTGCGGTGCCCTTTTAGCTTGGGAAGGTTTCCTGATCGCTGATTGGTAAGAATTATCTTGTCCAACCAATCAGCGATCAGGAAACTTTTCCGAGCTATAAGGGCACCGCTGCGAGTTGGTGCAAATCTGCCTCACTAAAAAAAATTGACTAAATTCAGAGCCCCCCATACCTGGTTGGTTTACTGAGAGCGATCAGACTGAAATCTCCCACCACCACCAATCCGCACAAGCCTGCGTGGTGATGAATACTGGCCAAACCCAAATTATGAATTAACATGTCTGAGACCTTTGTCCTGCAGTGGACTACAAACGGCTGCAGTTGTTGGTGTTTTAAATATCAGATTATTGTATACAGACGATGCTAGTTTGTAAAATGCCGAGAGAATGATGGGCATGAAAATTTTACTCTTTCATTTATTGAGTATCTACTTTTGTCCCTCACACAAGATATAGCTATTCAAGCAACATTCTTGAATACTTGGCTAAGGCGGAAAATACAGTGATTTTGTTTAATAATTCTTCCTGGAAATACATAATTATTTAGGCAACACTGACTAATAGATGACTGTGGATGCAATCGTACGATAATATGAGAAGGTTTGCTTAATGAGTAGCTTTCTCGTTCCTCATACTTCCTAAGAATTATTCAAACGCTCATTAAAAGGATACATAAAATATTTTCTTCTATGTAAGTATATATATATATATATATATATATATATATATATATATATATATATATATATATATATATATATATGAATGAATGTATATATACTGTATATATATATATACATACATACATATATATGTATATATAAATATATATACATATAATGTATACTTTATATATACATACATATACTGTATGCATACATACATATATATATATATATATATATATATATATATATATATATATATATATATATATATATATATATACTGTATATATATATAGATAGATAGATAGATAGATATGTGGGTATGGGAACATCTATATTGCATGTGTATATTACGAAATTAGCAGTAAATAATAGCAAAATCATTCTCCGAGACTTCAAAACACTTTCGAATTGCGTTTGTTATCGCAATGCCTCTCGCCTCTCTTCAGTATTGATTCTTTGCAATGGTTGTAACTTTGTTTGGCTTTTACGAACTACAATATATTAAGGCCATTAGTGCAAATCAATGCTTAATATGTTATGATCATTAGTTTTTGTAATGGAAACCCCTAACCTCTATTAAAAAGACATCGGTTTCTAGATTACATTTTTAGCGTGTGGGAGTGAGTAATCAGTGTTGAGCAAACATCTCACACCAAGGAGAAAGAAATGACCTGGAATTTAAACTTCAAGCCATTCAATTATGAATATTGGAAAGTTCATATATATATATATATATATATATATATATATATATATATATATATATATATATATATATATATATATATATATTACACATATATATATATATATACACACACACACATATATATATATATATATATATATATATTATATATATATATATATATATATATATATATATATATATATATAGATGATGATGACCTTTCAACAATCAATACACTTTTA
>NC_090727.1:165712505-165720005 GCF_036898095.1 Palaemon carinicauda | reverse complement strand
TTGACATAGCTCTTCGAAACAAAGTGGAAAACCACTTTGTCCAGGGCCACAAAGGAGGCCAAGGTCTTACCAAAGGCGACAATCTGTAAATTAATACTCGCTGCCGTCATCATTGCTGCGTTAATACCAAATTCTATTTAAGAACATATATCCACAGGAATTCATTTTATGGTAATAGCTTCTGGCCGGGCACAGATTCGAACCCTTGCCTGTTGAGCCGAAAACCTTGCCTGCTAGGACTAGCAACTGAGCCATCAAGATTGATTGCAATAAAGTAGCTAAGAGTGCCAAACCTTATATCTATACGACTTCTCTGTCTTCTCCAAGGCCTGGATCTCTTCACATGAGGCCTTGAAGACCATCACCTGGTATTACTAAATCCCCTCCATGAAGGCTTTCCTGTTAGCTATAAGTACTCAGGAACTGAGGGGCTCCATGAGGTTAGCAGAAGATGTTGGGAGAGAAAACGGGTAGGAATATCCCCCGTCGTGGAAGAAGCAAACGTAACCGTATGTCAGGAGACCGATGCCAAAGTGGATTCAAAATTGGTCGACACCACTGATTCCTTGATGAGATCAGACTACCTCATCCTCTTACCCAGGTGCGAAGGTACCGCAGGAAGAACATGCAGACATCATCGGAGGTATCCTCCGAGACCCATCTGGAGTGAAGTAAATCTTTACAAACACTGCAATCCTGATGGTCTCAGTACAATACTGGGCCTTTCATCCTTCAACCCTTCGTATGTGTGCAGCAAATATCGAGACCATAGGGGTGTCTTACAGCTCTGACACAAAAACTGCTCTCAATGGTCTATCTCCGTATAGGTACCACCTGTGAGGAGAAAAGGGTTCAAATGAGTACTACAGCCTCTAGCAGACACAAAAAGCCAATAGAAATGGGTCATTAACGCTCCATGTAAACAATTGAGGGAATAGTAATCCCCTAATTGTGTGTAAATGCGCTCGGTGAGAAAAATTGGATACATTACGAAATGTCCATTCCCCTATAAGGAACGTGAGATTGGAAAAATTAACCCCATAAAGGTCTATTGGTATAGGTCCAAAAAGGGGAAAAAAGGGGTGGAGAAATGCTCATGGAAAGAACCGTTGCCCCAATTTCTCCGCATAAAAATGGCCAATTAGAAGGCACCGGTACAGGTAAGCTTAATCATTAAGCAATCGACGCATCGATTAAACAGCAAGAGTCTAAAGACACCCATAGGTTATAAAAGTAAGGTTATAACCTCAAAAGAAAAAACTAGGGAGGGATAACGAGCCCATTGAGTTACTAACCATCTATTCAATTCACACCCTCAAAGAGAAAAGGACAAATTGGTAGAAAACAAATAACCATAAGTAGTGGTTATTAAAAGCAGGAGCCTAAAACCCTTTCGTAGAAGGAGTTCCCAGGCCCGACCTACATAAAGAAACCTTAAACGTTAAAGGAGTACAGTAAAGCTTTTATGTTAACGTGTAGTAAAATTCACCTACAGAAAATAGAGAACTCATCTTAGTTAAGTAAGATGGCAGAAGGGCATGTGCATTAAAGGTACCGGCGTTGCCGGAAGTACCGGAAACCCCAGGGAGGAATGGCATTGTCGCCAATATCCTATGTGCCCAAAGGCACTGGTACCAATATCCGCACCCACAGACCAGTACTAACTCTGCCAAAAGAAACGATAATGCCGGCAGTGGCAATAGTGGCAAAGGGCAGCAGAGATAACGGTCAAGGGATTCTGCAGAAAACACCTTGCCCAAAAGATAGGCAGTGTCACCGTCACCAGTGGCAGCACAGCCGTAAGAAGCAACATATCGCCAAAATTGGTACTATAAAACAGATTTTGAATGGGAAAAATCTATATTTGGATGTCGAAAGGTGGCGACATAACCGTTATTTAGGCGTTGTCCTAGGCAGGTACGCCAAATATACCAGCGTTGCCGGAAACACCGGTATCGCTATGGGGTAAAAATCATCACCGCCATACTCCTATGTGACTTTAGGTGCTGGCACAGTCAACCCCTCCTATAGACCAGTACTAGCCCCGCCGCCAGTAACGGCAACACCGTTAGGGGCAAAGGAGCCTTGAACGACAGAGACAAACGGCAATGGTTCCTGTAGAACATAATATGCCTTAGCTGAAGGCAGCGCCGCCAGTGAAGGCAATGCCGCAAGCAGCGACGTATCCCCCGTACAGGTACAATAGGACAGTGAGCCAAAAGGTGGCGGCAAAGCCGCAGACACCGGCACTGTCGTCAGTCTGATAGCTCCCCTCCTCAGGGAAAAGCCTACCGACGGCCATGGAAGGTCACATAATAATAAATTCCATGCAAGGAAATAAAGGCCACTCCATCAGGGATGGCAGCCGTCATCCGATTGAGAAATCTCAGAGGCTAAGAGATAACAGCTGTTCAAGCAAGTCGGCGCACCGACATGATGACATTACCCTTCGCAAAGGAGAGTTCCAAAAGACTGTGCAGTCCTAGCACGAGAGATCACGAGTGAATGCAGAATGGCTAAGCCTAATAAGTCGATGCCACAGATGAATCGAGAAATCCCAGAGGCTATGAAGAACAAGTAAGTCGGAAAACTGACAAGGAGAAAACGCCCTTCGCAAAGGGGAACTCCAAAAAACTGCTCAGTCCACCTATGGGATATCAAGAATGTATGTAGCATGGCGGCCCAATGGATTTGCCGACGAAGAAGACATTTGCCATCAAGGTACAAAAATTGCTGTTAGTAACGGCACACTTAGGTAACAGCATTGCCATCTCCCAAGGCTCTTCCTAAAGCAGAGGCATAAGAACAATCCCCTACATGAGGCTTCATCTGCCGTCAGTAACGGCAGTGTTGGTAAGAATGGCAGCAAAGTCAGACGACAATAGTTCCCACAGAAACATCATGTCGTAAGCAAAGGTTGTGGCGGTACAGGCCTTAAATAGCGACGTATCACTATCGTATGCCCAAGAAAAGGAATGCCGTCAGAGACGAAGAAGCCGTAAGTACCGGCAATGCTGTCAGTCTGATAACTTGCTCTTACATAAAGGGGAATGCTGAGGAGTCTAAAAGACCAGAACCCCGAAAAAATTAGGCCTCACTACAACAACAGCAAAAACACAGCATTATGAATAAATTTAAGTTCGATATCAGTAACAGGAAGACTCACCAAGGAGAGGTGTAAAGAAGTGCAATTGAGCAAGAAAATCATATGTAGAGGGTAGAAGTCAAGAAAATAGAGGAAATAATCAAAGTAGTGAAAATAGAAGGATAGATACAAAAACAACTGGATGTGAAAATTGAAATGTAAATGAAGATTATCACGATGTCTACGATGATTGGAACCCTGAGATGAAGGAGCGTGTAATTGGTAATTAAAACGTAAAGACTGTAGATTGAAAGAGAGGACGAGCTAAGTGAAGCTGATTCAAATACAAATTATGGTAAATTACTGTTAATTTCTTCTTTATATTTTTTGATTTCATCATGTAGATGAGAGTACCTATTTTGTATTGATAAACTAATCTCCTCAGATTCTTCTCTTATTACTGGAGGTATATTTTCTTTTAATTAGTTTCCCTTCTTTTTCTTTATATCTACACAAACTATGCTTCTTACCAATCTATGGTCACTTGACTTTAACTTGTTTAACACTGTTACATCTTTAACTAAATTAACATTTTCACTGAGAATAAAATCTATTTCATTTTTTGTTTCTCCATTTGGGCTTCTCGATATTCATTGTCTATATTCCTATATTTAAAGATTGTTTCTTCCAGCAAATTGTACAAGTATGTATCCTGTCATAACTTGAGCTTACTCCAAACTTATAGTTGATTCTCCCCTCTTTTATGACCTAATTTAGCAATGAAATTTCCCAAAACGAGTGTCCCTTGGTGGACTAATTGGTAACGTCCTTACCTGGTGATCGCCAGACTAGGGTTTGAGTCCCGCTCACACTCGTTTGTTCCTTTGGTCGTTGCAGCCTCGCCATCCTTATGAGCTAAGGATGGGGGTTTCTGGGAGAGTATAGGTTTATCTGCTGAGTAATCATCAGCCATGGGTTGGCCCTCCTTGGTCCTAGCTTGGGTGGAGAGGGGCTTGGGCGTTGATCACATGTATATATGGTCAGTCTCTACGGCATTGTCTTGCTTGATAGGGAAATGTCACTATCCCTTGCCTCTGCCATTCATGTTCGGTCTTTAAACCTTTAAACGGAAAAGGCTTTCTCCAAGAGGAAACTCCCACCTAACTATCTTCATACACAATCATGAGTCAGTTTTTTGCCTTAGCAAAGGGGGTTCATACTCAAGACTCCTTAATGCAGTGATCTTCGCCATTTTGAAGTTACTTCAGGAGAAAAATGTGTTCCTCTTACCATTCCACCTGTTGGGTTCACTCAATGTAGTAGTGGTCAGCCTATTTAGGCAGACAGTCCTACAGATAGAGTGGGCCCAGAAACAAAAGTCTTTTTGGGAGGCCCTGAAGTTAATGCTGGACCTTTAGATAGAATTGTTTGCTAAGAAAGGGGAATCATCATCTTCATCTCTACTTAGCTCTGAAAGTAGACTCCCGAGCAGTAGAAAGAGGTGCTCTGACCTTAGATTTGGAACAAATGATCATCTATTTATCTGTTTCTACCACCAAGTTTGATTTGGAGGGCCTTTTCTCCTTTTTAACCCAAGACCTTCAGACCTTCACACTTAGGTTTTTTCTTCTGCATTTTCGAAAACAATTGTCAGCCTACAATTCATAAAAAATATATCTTTCAAAAAAAGAATTTTTTCCGTAAAATTATTCACCCCAAAACAATGTTCTTATTAATGCAAGGAAAAAGACGACACTCCATTTCCTGAAACTAAAAAGAAAATATTAGATGTTGAGTCAATAGCACTCAAATTTATCGAAAATTTCCATTGTGAATTAGAAAAATTTACGATTCTGCAATAATCATTTAAATTAATTTTTATTCTCACAATCAGTAGGAATCGTTATGGAAAACATCTGATAGTATTAACCTTTATTATATGCAATAATTTTACTGTAGAATTTCCATAACAGCATAACTGAACAATGGGGGATATATTCCATACGAAATGATTATTTAAAAAATAAAGAGCTTTTGATACCGATGTGCTCATTTAAAATTTTGATGATTGCTTTTCTCTTAAGAATATTGTTAAAGTGACCTTATGCTGTTACGAGAATATTTGCGAATTTCTAAAAATTTATTAACAAATTTACGCATTATCACTTTAATCGATTAGGATATATATACATATATATATATATATATATATATATATATATATATATATATATATATATATATATATATATATAAAAGTATTTTCCCCTTTCACCAATAAGATATTTACACGAAAACCAGGAGAAAATAGTAAGATTATGAACACAATCATGTTTCTATGTCAATGAAAAAGATTTTAAGATTTTAAGCTGACCTTAAAGTAATCATACACAATCCATGGAATAAATTCCACATTTATAAAACATTACAAGGTATGGATGAAATTTATGATAGCTGCTTTCAAAGAGGTTGCCCATTGTTGGTGATGAAATATCTAAAAAGTATTATATTCAGCTCCACGTAAATCCCGCACTAATGGTTTAATCTCTCTCTCTCTCTCTCTCTCTCTCTCTCTCTCTCTCTCTCTCTCTCTCTCTCTCTCTCTCTCTCTCTCTCTCTCTCTCTCTACAAGAGGTCATATTTAATATTTCAGGCTGTGCCTAATGTTTACTGTTAACTTTGGTAATGAAATTATAACCATAAAACAGAATTAATTATGATTATAGAAACATTCTTTAATGTGTTATGAAATAATTGACAGAGTGATTTAAGTAGACATTTTTTTTTTTACCACTACTATGGCCCCAGAATATAAACCATAAAGTAAATTCAAAATACTATCACAATAAATATCTATTATATTATAAAGTATACGGTAAAGCATATACATATAAATGGCTGTTACAATCTTAGAATCGTTACAGGTTCTTTTAACCTCTAAACTAAAAGGATTAGACAACCACAATTGAATTATGGGAAATGAGCATAAAAACTCACAAAAACACGTTTATTCGCAAACTAATTTATACGTTAAATTGATGTTGGTATTTCTCATCTTCACTCTGTATGATAAATTATATCAATCAAATTATTAATATATAGGAGGAACAGTCAAGAAAGTAGAACACAACTTAATGGAATGTTGAGCTTTCTGCAGCTGCCGAGATGATATCTCGTCAGGACGTTGTGCCTCTCATCCCATCTCCTTTGACAGTCGTTTCTTCAAGTTCGTATGACCATGTAGGAGCAGATCTAATTACGATGGGCGTTCGTTATTTCCATTTAAAGAGTTTTTTTTATTAGTTTTCTTAAAAAACGCCCAATTAAGTCACAGCATAGAATCTTCTATAACAAATTTCTGATGCAATCAGGGCATCATGATGCGCCATAACAAAAGAGTGATGACATTTTCCATAAACATGGATTTCCTCGAGGTTCAGTTTCTCCCCAAAATTGCTGACTTCACAAATTGAGACGATGACATGTTTAACTTCCTTCTCGCTGCAGACGATCTTCACCAAGGCTCGGTTTGTCTCCGAAATGCTGACGACGGTACGGTGATGACACCTTTGACCAAACACTAGTCTATTTCTTTCTTGCTGTATACGCTCTTAGAAAAAAAAATCCTGCTTTTCCATTCTAATAATATATTCTTTCGATATTATTGCATCTGACCCCCTTTATGTTATTAATATTCGTATAATTTAATAATTATGAACGGGAATGATATGATGTATCATAATCCAAGTTTTTCCCTTTATTGCTAGAGGGCCTCTGGAACCACAATCAAAACTGTAATCCTCCACTTTTAATGGATGTTGCTCCCTGGGGGATACGTAAATTATACATACCACTCATGAATGATTAAATTCAGAAATTAGTCTATCCTCCTATTGTTTTGAAGACATAAATATTCCCATTAATGATTATGCAGATATACATTTAAACGCACACACATACAAGAGACAAAGGAGTAAATGGCGCAGTGTGCCTGGTGATTATATGGGCTCCTGAAAAGCTACATGAGGAGGTATGTGAAGATGCTATGAATGTTGATGGTTTTCGAGACTGAATGTCCATCCTTTATTTATTAGTTAAAGGATGAATGTAGCAGTTGCTCTGTTTGCCTTTTATTTCGTCTGGTTCTTATCACTATTGTTTTAAAGAAAATTTTTTCTAGTGGTAGAAAACTAGGGTTACGTTGGTACGGTCTTTGATTTGCTTTAGGGCATGAGGAATTATTTGTGTTAATAAAATTAGAACACTTACGTGCAAATCGGCGACCCACAAGAAACAAGGAGAGTGACGATAAAACGCAGGTCCATTACAAAACGGACCATTAACATTTCGATTTCCCTTACAGGTTCTGGAAATCCTACTCGCTGATTGATTAACTTAAATTTCTCACCTACAGT
>NC_090727.1:165697505-165705005 GCF_036898095.1 Palaemon carinicauda | reverse complement strand
TTCCAGAGCATAAAAATAGGAGCTATAACGAAACCATCAGGTAAATGCGAAAGGGCCACTCATTAGCCAGCAAATAAAATATGAGATTGGCATCGAGGCCTATTGATCACGAAAGGGGACCAGTAATGCAATGTTTAATTAGTATCGACTAGAGAGGAGTCCTTGAATGTACAGAAATAAAATCAGCGAGTTATTCCTGGATTAGTGTGAACGATAATGAAAGGACTCTAATGATCCCAATCGACGCAAAAGCTACATTTATAAAGGAATGAAACCTGTCGTCCGAAAATCAAATATGAAAACCTTGAGCCAAAAAGTTCTGCGGGATATTAGGTGATCCACAATTCTTTTGATAAAGCTTTAAAATGGGCTGGGTGTGGCTGAAAGAGACTGATAGACTCGAAGCTTTGATAGACAACTTTTTTTTTTATTATTTCTTAAATGATTTGCTGAAGTAAAACACATGAAAATATTTTTTCCGGCTCTTGATTACGCTAATCATGTTTTTCAAGCCTCGTGAATTATTTGAATTTAATCTATAAACCTTAGTTCCACGAACCTTAACTTTTCAATTCATTATTAATAATTTCCTTCCAATCAGTCAACAAAAGCAGTTTCTTTGTAATTTAATTTTGAGGATTTATTAGATACGTAACTGCGTAATAGGTTACAGGTAGTAGATGTTAAATGTTTTATTGAAAATAAAATAGAAAATTATTATGTGTGTGTACCATATATATGTGTGAGTGGTTTTATATATATATATATATATATATATATATATATATATATATATATATATATATATATATACTGTATATGTATAAATTTCTACCTCATACTAGGGATCGAACGCTAGCCCCTTTTAATGAAAGGCCAGGTCGAAACCAACCATGCCACGAGAGACCATAAAAGAAATCGGAACTTGACGCTACCTAGCTGTCCGAGGATTTACCTGGCGAGACATCAGTCTCTTACCAGCGAGTTTTACCCGATTTCCCGTCCCACCACGTGACACAATTGGTAGTAATTCATTCAAATTACCCCTAATGAGTCAATATGGATAAATATCAACACAACATCGTGTTCAAATAGAAATGAATTTCTACCTCATACTTGGGATCGAAACCTGACGCTACCTAGCTGTCCGAGGATTTACCTGGCGAGACATCAGTCTCTTACCAGCGAGTTTTACCCAATTTCCCGGCCCACCACGGGGCTAGCGTTCGATCCCAAGTATAAGGTAGAAATTTATTTCTATTTGAACACGATGTTGTGTTGATATTTATCCATATTGACTCATTAGGGGTAATTTGAATGAATTACTACCAATTGTGTCACGTGGAGGGCCGGGAAATCGGGTAAAACTCGCTGGTAAGAGACTGATGTCTCGCCAGGTAAATCCTCAGACAGCTAGGTAGCGTCAGGTTCCGATTTCTTTTATGGTCTCTCGTGGCATGGTTGGTTTCGACTTGGCCTTTCATTAGAAGGGGCTAGCGTTCGATCCCAAGTATGAGGTAGAAATTTATTTCTATTTGAACACGATGTTGTGTTGATATTTATCCATATTGACTCATTAGGGGTAATTTGAATGAATTACTATCAATTGTGTCACGTGGTGGGCCGGGAAATCGGGTAAAACTAGCTGGTAAGACTGATGTCTCGCCAGGAAAATCCTCGGACAGCTAGGTAGCGTCAGGTTCCGATTTATTTTATGGTCTCTCGTGGCATGGTTGGTTTCGACCTGGCCTTTCATTAGACGGGGCTAGCGTTCGATCCCAAGTATGAGGTAGAAAATTATTTCTATTTGAACACGATGTTGTGTTGATATTTATCCATATTGTCTCATTAGGTGTAATTTGAATGAATTACTACCAATTGTGTCACGTGGTGGGCCGGGAAATTGGGTAAAACCCGCTGGTAAGAGACTGATGTCTCGCCAGGTAAATCCTCAGACAGCTAGGTAGCGTCAGGTTCCGATTTCTTTTATGGTCTCTCGTGGCATGGTTGGTTTCGACCTGGCCTTTCATTAGAAGGGGCTAGTGTTCGATCCCAAGTATGAGGTAGAAATTTATTTCTATTTGAACACGATGTTGTGTTGATATTTATCCATATTATATATATATATATATTATATATATATATATATATATATATATATATATATATATATACATACACGCACACACACACACACACACACACACATATATATATATATATATATATATATATATATATATATATATATATATATATATATAGACACAATAACAACAACACCAACAAATGAAGTTATTACTAGTCCACTGAAAGACAAAGACCTAGGACATATCCCTATTCATGTCTGGGGTTTCGCCATGTCTTCACCACGCTAGCTAACTGCGGATTGGTGAAGGTGGGAGACTTTATTCTGATTGCTCACAGCAAAGCAACCTAATACGGGTCGCTCTGACTAGCATAGTTTTGCTGATCATGGTGAAAAACACCCACATATATATGCATACATACATACATACATATATATATATATATATATATATATATATATATATATATATATATATATATATACACATATATATATGTGTATATGTATATATATATATATATATATATATATATATATATATTTATTATGAGTGTGTGTGTACACACCTTGGGAAATATATTTAAAGGATCCTTTACCCCGGGGCATAATTAATGAGTTTAGAAGTAGGCTGACAGGGACCATAACCACCCAGCCATGTAGATGGAATTATTATCAGCTGTCGAATTCACTATGTAATTAGAAACAACATAGGCTCATCTCTAATAAAATAGCGGAGCACTGTTTGTGTGTTGATTTGACAATTATACACGAGATTTTTACAATATTTTTTAAATATTTTGTATCATATACTCATTGATGTAGAATTCACTTTACCCTAGAATATCTTACAACAAAAGTTATCACAGTGGAGGTGAATTGATATCGATTCTAGGAACAGAATCTAAATGTCACTGGAAAATGTATAAGAGGACTGATATACCATATGTAATTCCCTCTGGGTGAAAGTTTTCTGAAGGTAGTGAATTCGATGCAGTTGAGAGAGAGAGAGAGAGAGAGAGAGAGAGAGAGAGAGAGAGAGAGAGAGAGAGAGAGAGAGAGAGAGAGAGAGAGAGAGAGAGAATATCAGCCTAGGTCATTTTTTTCCAGTTAATTAAAATCTAGAATGAGAGAGAGAGAGAGAGGAGAGAGAGAGAGAGAGAGAGAGAGAGAGAGAGAGAGAGAGAGAGAGAGAGAGAGAGAGAGAGAGAGAGAGAGAGAGAATATCACAACCTAAGTAAGTTTTATGTAATTAATTAAAATTCAGAGAGAGAGAGAGAGAGAGAGAGGAGAGAGAGAGAGAGAGAGAGAGAGAGAGAGAGAGAGAGAGAGAGAGAGAGCCTATGTAAGTTTCTTCCAGGAATTAAAATTTAGAGAGAGAGAGAGAGAGAGAGAGAGAGAGAGAGGGAGAGAGAGAGAGGAGAGGAGAGAGAGAGAGAGAGAGAGAGAGAGAGAGAGAGAGACTATGATAAGTTTCTTCCAGGAATTAAAATTTAGAGAGAGAGAGAGAGAGAGAGAGAGAGAGAGAGAGAGAGAGAGAGAGAGAGAGAGATTCCCAAATTGAAATAAACAAATTGTGTACTTTCTCATTTTCTGCAACTGTGGATACAACGGTGGATACGGGGAGCTCTCTTTGGGCCGAATGCATTTCGTACGATGCATCCCTCTTTCCACGGGGATACTAAAAGCCATTTGTCGTTATTTTCGTCGCTTGTGGATCGGGCCGACCATTTTCTGGCTGTGCTCAACAATTCTTCTTTTAAAAACTGCAGCTTTTCTATGCTGTGCTCGTGTGTTCAAAGGCCTCCAAGAAGCTTTGGATTACTTATCTATTCATTTACTTATTTGCTTCCACTTTCATTTTACGTGACCATTCACTTTTTTTTTTTTGCTTGTTCTGTATGAAAATACAAAAAATTATTACCTATAACTGATATTGCACTTAATATCTCTATTGTTCCAATAATTATGATTGCTTTTATTTCTATCATTACAATCCAAGTTCTAAGCTTAATTTTGAAACCAAAATATTTAAATTCCATGGCCCCAAAAATGGAAATATAAATTGAGGAGGAACGAATGATCTGTAAAAGAGAAATAACGAGAAAGAAAGATTTGAATAATAAATAAAAGAAATCTAAGCTATAAAACGAAACTCGTCAATCACCTTACCCAAAAAGCATTTACACTAAGTTAGAATATCTGAAGTCCCACTGATTCAACTTAAATCCTTAGAGTTTGTTCCCTCCCAATTGGGTGAAAATGGGGTAAAACTAATGGAGTGGGGTATTGAACCGCAAGATCTGCCAGGTGGATATCATATTTTGAAGCTCTGAATACAAAGATAGATCCTAATCATAAATAAGGATTTTAATAACCTTCAAATTTTAGTCTGTATTTCAAGTTGAGCCACCTAAGGAAGACCAGTCAAAATAGTTATTAAAACATGAAGTTGGTAGAATAAAAGAATTGAAACATCCTAAGGATATGCAGTTCCCTATGCAGTAATTAACTACTGAAGTAAAATATTTCAAGAATAGGTCTTTCACTAGTGAATTTGCAATTAAATAGGACGCATACCATAATCCACCATGTCTACTTTCAAGATATTGATTAATCAATTCCTTTTTTGAAATCATCAAATTTAAGAATAATTGATTCTTTATCATGATTTATATTTATGCAGTAACAATTCTTCCTTCCATTTAATTTAAATGCCTCTTTGCAAAATAATTTCGTCGTTTCACTAATTTCGTAATTTCTCTTTACTATCATCAATCGATATTATATCATCAGCAAACGGCAACCATGCTTGCCCTTATTCCAGATTCAATTTCTAGTAACAACACAACACTTACAACTTAAGTCACATTTCTGACTCCTTTATCCATCTACACGCATACATCTAAACATACAAACAAACAAACAATCAAACGCACATGTATGTTTATATATATACATATATATATATATATATATATATATATATATATATATATATATATATATATATATATATATATATATATATATATATATATATATATATATATATATATATATATATATATATATATATATATATATATATATATATATATAAATATATGCAGTATATACGTATTTATATAGAGAGTTATTGGGTCCTTTGAATAGCCAGACTGTCGTACATTGGATCCTTCTCTCTCGTTACGGCTCTTTTTCCTTTTGCCTACGACATACATAATCTGGCCTATAACTCTGTTCTCATACACTAGATAACACTATGACTGCCAAACAATTCTTCCTTGCCTAAATAAGAGGTTAACTACTGCACTGTAATTGTTCAGTGGCTACTTTCCTCTTGGTATGGGTAGAAGAGCCTCTTTAGCCATGGTAAGCAGCTCTTCTGAGAGGAAACTCCAAAATCAAACCATTGTTCTCTAGTCTTTGGTAGTGCCATTGCGTCTGTACCATTGTCTTTCACTCTCTTGGGTTAGAGTTCTTTTGCTTGAGGGTACACTGGGGCACACTAATCTATCTTATTTCTCTTCATCTTGTTTTGTTAGTTTTTATAGTTTACTAAGGAAAAATTTGTTTTAATGTTGTTACTGTTCTAAGAGTATTTTATTTTTCCTTATTTCCTTTCCTCACTGGGCTTCTTTCCCTCTTGGAGGCCCCAGGCTTATAGTATCCTGCTTTTCCCATTATGGTTGTAGCTTAACAAGTAATAATAAATATATACATATATATAAATATATATATATATATATATATATATATATATATATATATATATATATATATATATATATATATATATATATATATATATATAATATTTATATACATATATGTGTGTGTGTATAAAAAATTCTTACCAGAAAATTCACGCAAATAAGATAAAATAAAGGAAACCAATAATCATGAAAACTTATGCTTCCGTAAAAGGAAATGCAATAAAAAAGATGAATATGAAGGCGCTGAAGTATGAAATAAAAAATATTCCAACTGAAAAATATTTTCCCCAAGGGAGACGTGTTTTGAGCCATAAGCACCGAATATAAACGATTCTTTTATTCCTCAGTTGAGTCAGAAAAATGCGATAAAATTCCATTATTCCCAAATTCCATATGTAAACAAAATATTTGTTTTCTTTGTTTGAATGTTATATTAGACAATTTACAATATTGTAAATAATTTATTTTCAAATAAACAATAACCAGTGACATCCTTGCATTCAAAAGGTGACTGAAGCGACTGTAATACTTAGATTAATATCTGAATATTTCAATCTTATATCATCTCAAATAATACTGTACTTTCAACATGGGGATTGGAACACTAATCCTACTGGACACTGATTGAATGTTAATAAGCTCCTCGTCGTTATAATTCCATCTTATTTCTTCATGTTATTTCAGCTTGATTATTAAAGGTATCATTCCTCGAATATACGTACATGGATATATATATATATATATATATATATATATATATATATATATATATATATATATATATATATATATATATATATATATATATAAATGTTGCATCTATCGTCAATGACGTTTGACGTCACGATGCTAGAAACCCCAAATTGAATCAAACAATCTATTTGTTTGGATATCTTTATATATATACAGTTCTACACGCAGACATATGAATAATATATATATATATATATATATATATATATATATATATATATATATATATATATATGTATATATATATATATATATATATATATATATATATATATATATACACACATATGTAAATTATATACACACACATACATCCATATAATCATCATCATCAGCTGCAACTAGTCCACTACAGGACAAAAGCTTCAAACATATCCTCCCACTCGTTGTAACTAGCTTATGATTTAAAACTTTAGCAAGGCTCCAAGGTTCTGATACATATGATAGCATACTGACAGGCCCATCTGATTAAATAGTTTTTATTCAGAGAAAGCAGCACATTACATTTCATGATCTCTCTTTGTATACGAAAAGCTCTGCATCCCATGCTTATCCTTATTTTGAATTCAGTCCTATGTACGGGGAAACATTTCCTACTGTTTCCTAAGTAATATACACATTAAAAATCTCTCGAGTTTAATCCATAACGGTTACTTCTTGTCTCTACATTTTTATTGAACATTATCTTAGTTTTACTCATTCATTTCCAGTCCTACATTTATGTTTTCTTTATTGAAATGTTCTATCCTCTTTTGATATTCTTCCCTTCATTCACTAAACACAACTAAGTCAACCCAAATATCAAGTTCTTAAGGTATTCCCAATAATTCCTACTTTTTCCCAATATAAATTCTTAAAAAATTCTTCTAGCCACGCTGTGAATCATTTAAGACAGATGAGATCTCCCTGTCTAACTCCTTTCTCAATTTAAATTTTCTC
>NC_090727.1:165685005-165687505 GCF_036898095.1 Palaemon carinicauda | reverse complement strand
TGAAAATTAAAGCATTTACTCCGAAATTATGTTCTTACTGTGTTCTTTACCAATGAATAAATCTAAATTTTTGCCAATTATAAAGCATAGCAAGTTCAACATCAAATTTAATATATCTTACTTGAATTTACATAAATTAAGAACCTTTTCTCTAATTCCATATACATAAAAAAAATAAAAAGAGGACAAATCAGGCATCAAAATGTCGAATACAATTATAAACACGAATTCCTACACGAGACATTAACTTTCGTTTCAAATGAACCTCACCGGAGAATCCCGCACGAGGTGAAGTCGAGTCGAAATGTCAAACGTCATCAGGATTCGGAGCGAATTAATGCTTAGCTGATGATGGGACGAGGGAAAAATGCTGTTAAATTATCCCGCTGTTACGTTAATACAGTTAAATGAGCTCGGGGCATTTGGGGCGTCAGATTTTTTTTCCCAGCCAGATTTTAATGATAGAGGTTAGCGTACCAAAGCTGTTTCTTAGGGTAAATTAGAAAATTTCTTTTTAATAAGAATATTATTCGTAGAAGACTGGAAGTGTAAAATCCTAAGATGTAGGTGATTTTCTCTTAGTATTTTGCCTTAACTATTTCAGTAGGGTGAAATAGCAGAAACATGGATACACATTGATAAGATATCATTATAGTGATAAGGTTTAGGGATTCTATAGTCCAACCATAGCTATTCTCTTAAAACTATTTATAATTCCTTGTCTTATCACATTACTGGACATTCTCATTAAAATATAATAAAGATACTAAAAATTCAGTTTAAATATAATTTTGCCTCAAGTTCTTGATATATTTTCAACTTTTATAACTTTAAATTTCACTCAAATCTTGAATTTTAGTTTCCATTATTTTCTTTTATATATAATAAATGATTACTACCACAATTTAATCAATCTATACCTTACAGAATCAAAGAAAAAAAAATCTCTCCCTGTGTTGCAAGAAGCATTAGCACTTAGTAAGCATACACAAATCTCCGTTTATTCAGTTTGTTCCTTAAAATTATCTCTCTCTCTCTCTCTCTCTCTCTCTCTCTCTCTCTCTCTCTCTCTCTCTCTCTCTCTCTCTCTCTCTCTCTCTCTCTCTCTCTCTCTCTCTCTATATGTTTAATTTTTAGAACATAAGCTACTTACAACTCAATGAACTATCGAAGAAGTGATGATGAGATTAACAATAAAAGGCAGAAAAAGAGCAGCATGGATACGGGAGCAAACTAATGTAGGGAATACTCTAACAAAATGTCAGAACAAGAAATAGATATGGGCAGATAGTAGATGGTCATTAAGAACTACAGAATGGGTCCCTAGAGATTGCAAACGATGCAGGGAAAGGAAGAGAAGACGGTGGGTTTCCGAGCTAAAAAAAACTTACGAGTATAGACTGGCATAGAAAGACCGTAAACAGAAGGGAATGGGACATGTCTGAGGCCTTTTTCCTGCAGTGGACTAGCAACTGTAGCTGCTGATGATGGATGATGATGATATGAATGTTGAAATTGATACATTTGGCTATCATAGACTTCATTGTAAACCGAATGCTTTCTTATCGTTAAGGTGTTTTCGTAATACCGTATAATCCCACTCAGAGCCGGAGGAGTAAGAAGTTATGGAAACAAAATTGTGTAAAGTATAAATGTGTGTAAATTTATTGCTCTCCGCGTATGAAAATCAGGTTAGACCGATGAAAAAAATAAATGAGAGCTCAATTCACTCTTAAAACCCTCGACTCAAAAATAATCAGATCATGGGTTGTGGTGGCCGATATGGTAACGTCGCAGACCGGTGAAAGCCAGAGTGGGGTTCGAGTCGGTCTCACACTTATTATTTCCTTTGTTCGCTGCAATGTCGCCATCCTTATGAGCTTAGGATGGGGGGGGGGTGTTTAAGAGAGCCTATATTTCTATCTGCTGAGTCATCAGAAGCCATCGCCTGCCCCCCTTGGTACTAGCTTGTGTGGAGAGGGGGCTTGGGCGCTGATCATATGTATATATAGTCAGTCTCTAAGACATTGTTCTGCTTGCTAGGCAATGTTACTGTCCCTTGCCTCTGCCATTCATGAACAGCCTTTAAAGCTTTAAATGGAGATTAGCGAAAAGTCCTCATGAATCCCCTGAAGAGAAAGAAGAAAGCAAAACACGCAAGACTGCCATTTTTACAACAGATATACCGAATAAAAGTCAAGGATAGCAACCCTTCCATTCCCGTCAATCATGGTCCAATCGTTATGTGAAGATAAATGTCAGCAATCAGTTTCATTTGTGACATTCCGAAACCATCGAGGTTTTATACATGTTTAATTCCGAGGCGATCGATATCGGAAGTAACTTGCATTTGTAAAGAAGAGTGATCTCTTTCTAAGACTGTTCAACAGAAATATGTTTGGATACTAATTTGGATGTCATAGCTTTTCTCTCTCTCTCTCTCTCTCTCTCTCTCTCTCTCTCTCTCTCTCTCTCTCTCTCTCTCTCTCTCTCTCTCTCT
>NC_090727.1:165670005-165682505 GCF_036898095.1 Palaemon carinicauda | reverse complement strand
TAGTTGCAACCCTAGTTGGAAAAGCAAAATGCCGCAAAACCGAGGGCTCCAATTATGAAAGCAAAGAATGTAAAGTAAAGATTAAGCAATAAAATTAAGAAAATAAATATATTAAAAAAAATAATGCTGTTAAACATAAGTAACAAGACTTAATATAAAAAAAGCATTTCCACAAAGTTTTCACTTCTTAAGTTCCACTGATTCAACTATTGACCCGGGAGGATCATTGCATATTTTGATCACGGTCGGAATGAAACTTCTAGAATATTAACTACTTATGAGACTTTTAAAGGAACACCCGCGACTGTTAGACCTGCCTGCATACCTTGTATTAGTAATAGATGGCATAATTTCGAATCATCTGAATGCAAAAGCTTGTCAGAATTTAGGAAAGTCTTATACAGTATGAACAAAGAGCTTTTTGGACTATGATGACTGAGATTAATTAAGAGGTCATGGATACTGAATTAAACAGCACGTCAAGTTAAGGGGAGAGTTTACTGCTGATGACAATATATAAGAAAATATTCTAAACATGATTGAATAAATAAATCAGAATATTTCCTCTGGATAGACGCATGTACAGGAATCTTTAAAGACTGCTTCAATATACAACTCTTTTGTGCATTTTAAAACAACAAGGAGAGAAGAAGGAAAAGGACTCATCAGTATAAAAGCTTGTGTCATTGAAAGTAGTGCACTGAGACAGTACCTTAAGACTAGTGAGGATGAATGGCTGAAGAGTGCATGGGAAGAAAACTTGATAAAGGGGAATGAAGACTTAGAAGTGTATAAGGAGAGAATGGAAAAAGACAAGAAGAATGGAAAAGAAAACCAATGCATGGACAATTCCTGAGATAAACTGAAGAATTGGCCAGTAAGGAAACATGGCAGTGGCTACAGGGAGGAGAATTAAGAGATGATAATGGCCGCAAAAGATCAGGTGTTAAGAACAAGATTTATTCATCGAACAATAGACGGAACTAACATCTCATCAAAGTGCTGGAAATGTATGGGCAATGGAAAAAAAATCAACCAAATTGACAGTGAATGTTCAGCACAGAATGAATATAAGAAATGGCATGGCAAAGTGGCCAAAGTTCTCCATTGGAGTCTCTGTAGAAAATATGAAATACAATGCAGAAACAAATGGTGCGAATATCGACCACAAGCTGTGGTAGAAGATCAAGCTAAACGGCTGCAGGACTATAGTAGAGGGACAGACATAGTAATACAAGCACATCGACCGGACATGACTCTGGTCGACAAGACAACGATAAATGTATCACTCATAGACGTCGCAGTACCTTGAGACTCAAGAGAGGAAGATAAGGGGAGAGAATAGATAGACAAGTACCAGTACTTACGAATATAACTGAGAAGGCTTGAGATTATATGCAGGTAAGAGTAGTATCAATAATCATAGGAGCACTAGGGAGCATCCTTAAGTCATTGAAAAGGAATCTTGAGAAGGTAGGAGCTGATATAGCCCAAGGACATGTGCAGAAAACCGTGATACTTGAAACAGCACATATTGTGTGGAAAGTGATAAATTCCTAGGGAAACTGAAGTAACCCGGAACCCCACGCTATAAAAAAACTTCCAGTCTCTGTAGACTATGATTAACAAAAAGAAAATAATAATAATAATAATAATAATAATAATAATAATAATAATAATAATAATAATAATAATAATAACCTTAAATGAATTAGACATAATTTCAGAAATAGCACTTATAGAATATAATGAATGTCCTTGATTGCGGGCCGAGATATCTTCCATAGAATACCTTAGGCTTTGTGATCGACAGATTAGGTAAATGGATAGAGGGATAATAATAATGGCAACTGGCCGGTAACTATCTAGGACTGCAAGAAGATAAAAATGGTCAAGATGAGCGAATCCTAAAAGAAACTATAACCACCAACGTTAGTATTGCTTCTACTACAACGACGACTTTCAACAATAAACCAAAGTACCTTTTTGTTCGACTGAATGTGACAATCCGGATTACATCAATATTATATAGAGGTGATAACCCTTAAAATATTTTCAAACCGTCTTATACCCCATAGCTTCGACATTTATACCAGTGGCCAACACTAGTGGCAATATTGTAAGCCGAATATAGTCTTTGGCTTACTGCATCCTTTCACAAACTTACATCACATCAAATTAGCAATAATAATACAAAAGTAAGTTAGCACACACTTGTAGTGCAAGATGTTACAATTCTCCACATGAGAAACTATGATGGCAAAGGAACATGAACATGGAGAGCACACGAACCGAAATCTGTATTATTATTATTATTATTATTATTATTATTACTTGGTAAAATGCATCACTAGTTGGAAAAGAAGGATGCTATATGCCGATGGGTTCCAACAAGAAAAATAGCCTAGTGAGGAAAGGAAGCAAAGAAAAATAGAATATTTTAAGAACAGCAACATCAAAATAAATATTTCCTATCTCAACTATAAATTTTTTTTTTAACAAAACAAGAGGAAGAGAAATACGATATAATAGTGTGCCACAATGCCCTCAAGCAAGAGACCTCTAACCCAAGACAGTGGAGGACCATGGTACAGAGGCTATGGCACTACCCAAGACTAGAGAACAATGATTTGATTTTGGAGTGTCCTCCTAGCAAAGCTGCTTTCCATAGCTAAAGAGTCTCTTCTACCCTTACCAAGAGGAAAGTGGCCACTGAACAATTACAGTGCAGCAGTTAACCCCTTGGGTGAAGAAGGGTTGTTTGGTAATCTTAGTAAGCTATTGTCAGGTGTAAGAGGACAGAAGAAAATATGTCAAGAGAAGGGCAGACTATTCGATGTCTGGGTAAGCAAAGGGAAAATGAACCGTAATCAGAGAGAAGAATCCAATGTAGTACTGCCTGGTCGGTCAAAGGACCTCATAACTCTCTAGCGGTAGCATCCCAACGGGGGGGGGGGGGGGGCTGGTGCCCTACGTAGTCTACCACCTATAGGTCTTAATAAGCTTTGTATACTTGCAATAGTATGCTTTATTGCATCATATAACGTACATATAATTGTTCTACGATTTATATATAATTACATTTATATAAAAACCACCCTTTGAATGTGCAAGTACTTTGTCACTTGATCAGAGTGATGCAGTTGTACCTTGTCCCTTCACGGACATTAAGTGAATAAAATGAGTATCTATATTTATGATTATTACATTTATATTAAGTTCAATTATCAATTACATACACAAACACAACCACACACGCATATACTGCGTGTGTATATATATGTATATGTATATATATATATATATATATATATATATATATATATATATATATATATATATATATATATATATATACCTTTAGTGAGTGAGTGATATATATATATATATATATATATATATATATATATATATATATATATATATATATATATATATATCTATACATACATATATATATATATATATATATATATATATATATATATATATATATAGACATATATATATATATATATATATATATATATATATATATATATATATATATATATATATATATGTATATACATATATATATATATATATATATATATATATATGTATATATATATACATATATATATATATATATATATATATGTGTGTGTGTGTGTGCGTGTGTGTGTGTGTGTGTGTCACAGAGAGCGTCAAACTATTTCACATGATCATCTGAAGCCTTTAGGAAAAGAAGCTGTGCACGAATTACGTCTTAAAAACTGCGAATCCACAACGTCAAAGTGGGACATCAAAGGAAATCGCTTTTAACCTTGAGTCAGAAAAATACGTTCATCTTCTCATCACTTCTTCTCTCCACATGTTGGAGGGTATTGAGGACTTTTGACTACTTTTTTTTCCCTCACTCATCTACGTTATAAATGCTGTGTGTGGCGCAGTAGTTATATTCATTTTTGCTTTCAAGTCATAAATAAAAAAAGATGCATAGATGTACATACACATACACCACACACACTATATATATATATATATATATATATATATATATATATATATATATATATATATATATATATATATATATATATATATATATATGTATGTATATTTAACAAGTGACCATATCCATGTAATTAACCAGTTAATGGAAAAAAAATCAACATAGTAGGACAACCACTATGTATGGTATTTATAGACTAAGAGAAAGGTTTTGATACTGTCAAAACCTCAGTGGTAATGAACATGGAATAGAAGAATCTTATGTTAGAAGACTCTATACAGGAAGTACAGCAATCCTTGAACTACATATAGTGAGAACATTCTAACTGAGAAAGGAGTTAGACAAGGAGACTCAATTTCTCCTGAATTATTCAGAGCATGTCTAGAAGTTTTTAAAAATCAGATGAGGAAAATTTAGGAATTAATATTAAACGGGATTACCTTAACATCTTAAGATTTGCAGATGACATATTTGTGTTTAGTGAATCATGGGAGGGATCACAAAAGATGATAGAAGATTTGAATCAAGAAAGCAGAAATGTTGGACTGAAAATGAATATGAGTAAAAATAAGATTATGTTGAATGAAAATGCAGAGACCACAAATAAGAGTTATGGAAGAGCCTCTGGGAATTGTTAATGAATATGCATACTTAGGACAAACAGTGTTTTTCACGACATGAGACCGAAATTAAAAGAAGGATAAACATGGAATGGAGAGCATTAGGTAAACAAAAGGAGATTATCAAAAGTAAAATGCCACTCTCTTTAAAAAGAAAAGTATTTAATGAGATGGTCCTACCAGAGTCAACCTATGCATAAAAAACTTGGAGCCTCATTAAAGCCTTAAAACATAAGCCAGTTACAACTCAAAGAGCTATGGAAAGAATAATGATGGGAATAACACAAAGAGACAGAAAAAGAGCAACATGGATACGATAGCAAACTACAGTAGAGGATATTCTATAAACATGTAAGAAAAAGAAATGGACATGGGCAGGATATATCATGAGAATGAACGACAATAGATTGCCATTAAGAATGGCAGAATGGGTAACTATAGAATGTAAAAGAAGCCGGGGAAGGGAAAGAAGACGATAAATAGACGAACTAAGGGAGTTTGCGGGCGTGGACTGGCACAGTAACACCATAAACAGATGCAAGTGGAAGGTCATATCTGAGGCATTTGTTCTGCAGTAGGCTAAACCAGCTGATGATGATGATGATGTTATATATATAGAATATATATATATATATATATATATATATATATATATATATATATACACACACATATATACACACAGACACACACACACACACACACACACACACATATATATATATATATATATATATATATATATATATATATATATAACTGCATAATCAAACTGGATTAAATGAATTTTGAGTTTGCGTTGACCTTAATATAATAATAGAATCAAAAGCTCGAAATGGTAATACCCCAGTAATAAGCTCAAGTTAAAGATTCAAAGATGGTAGTGAAAACGTCTTGGTATATCTTCACTTGTATATAAAAATATATATAAATTTCTAAAGATATTTATTACTGATTTCTAAAAAAAATATCTATATCCAAGAAATTTACCATTACTTTTTCACAGAATAAACATGATATGTACAGTAGCTTTTATTTCAGTTATCTAATAAACATTGCTAATTAAATATTCCAGTTGATATGCTAAAGTGAAGAAGAAAACTAATTCTTTCAACAGAATGAAGTAGCCCATTTATTGTATTTCGACCAACAGAAATTATCAGAATAGTTGTTTCCTACACAATGGAAATATAATAATGAAATTAAAGTTGTCCAATTTGTCTTTACAACCATTCGCATCTATCATTTACTAAACATCTCTGAACCCAAAACGCTTTCTCTCCGTTGCCTGAAGACTAAGTATAGAATATATCAAAGGAATAAATAAAGGAGGTATTCATTATTCAATGCGAGATTAAATGCATTCTACTTTAATAACTCAACTTCCCCTTCAATACAACGATTCCCTGTAGATTGAATATTCCTTTGCTGACTGAGTCATCGTAGAATATTTAATGCAATTGCTCACGACTGCCCCTCTTAGCAAGTTCTCGGTGGCTAGGGGGTCTGGTACAAGGGTTGTGTGTGTTTGCGAGGGGGGTAGGGGACAGGGTGGAAGATATGATGCTTAATAAATGCACCCTACAACCAGTCATCACACAAAATCGATGATGAGGACTGAACTGGCGTAAAGTCCGTGATCTTGTAAGCCGGAAATCTTTGCATTCGCGTGTATCAAGACAGCTCATTGCACTAAAAGTCCAAAGAGATGTAGAGCTATTCATTCTACAATCAATAACATGCAAAAAAATCGATACATACTTAAAAATAATACCTTCAGTGTGCCAGGGAAAGTGAATGGGCGGAATTTCATTAAATCAAGTCTGCTAAAACGAGGATCGCTTGGATAAAAACTATCAGGTGTAATCAAGTCATAAATTGTCATATAACCGATTACCCAAGACGGTAACATATGGCAACCGTTGGTAGCTCTTCTTTGTACCAAACTTCGCAATAAGTGGACCTCATTGAAAAGAAAATAGTTAGTATGTTAAACGTCAAATGAACATAAGCAAGAGCAGTTTAAAGGTTGCTTCAGGTTTTAGAAGAAATATAAAGTTTTATCATTTAATGGAGATGCGTGTTATGCTATTTGTATCAGATATTGTTTCCTAAGAATAGATTAAACAGAAAGAAATTCCTTTTGGTGGGTAATAATTTCAGAAATTGAACACGATTAAGTTCAGGGTATTTCACCTACTACCGCAATATTTAATAACATTGAAAATTACATTGGATAGCTGTTAGCAACAGAAGTTCAGAGTATACTGTTACTCCATTGCAAATATATGGGCAATATATCTGCAGTCATGACAAATTCACTAGATATGCAGATAAACTGAATTGGCTTTGCAAAGTAACAACAATTTCATAGCATTATATCATTCAAACGAATGGCAGAATGCAAAATCCCATTTAGAGGCACACTAATCCGTAATGAATAATAGAATACAATACACCTGGAAATATTGATAAAACCTATCACACTATGAATAATGTATTTACTTTGCATTGTATCCATCTAAAGGTAATACGCTTAAATGTTTAGGCAACGTTCTGGTGATAAATCATACCAGGAAAAGGATATCAACAGGAGAAAACAAGCAATAAAAGTTGCTTGCAAACTATCCTGGCTCAAAACTTCGAAAAACGCAGCGAAAAATTCGCGCGATATGAATTCAATGAGCAATTCCTTTGGATCACCGCCCTTATCCGTCTATCCGTCCCGGAAGGGAATGCTATCAGAGACGTAAGAAAAGACTCCTTTCTCTCGCCGAAGCCATTTACCCGGATCACTGGCCTCGCAGCATCCCTGGATCACGCGTGCGAAAGAGGTTTGCCAATCATGATGCGATGTTATCCTGTTTTACCGACGAATGTAATCGGGTTTGGATGTCGTTGCTGCATATTCTCTCACTGAGTTGTGAAATTTCTTTGATTCGGTTTTACTTTTCAATTTGATTTAAACATAAGAAATAAACGAAAGAGTGTGCAGTGTGATTCAATAACTAGAGAAAGTTTCAGCTTAGATTTGATATTAGAATACCGAAGTTATTCGTGATGATTTGCATACTAAAGTTAGTTAATGAGAAACAGACAAGGAAGAGATGGTATGCAAAAGGAGGAGAACTGATAAAACTTTATGGAAATTTGGTATGAATTTATTTAATTGCAGAAAAACAAATTTGATTTTAAACGTGGCTTCCGGGAATAGGATAGAAAATTAGAAAAAACCACAACTTTGATAAGAATAGGAAAACTTTGATTATGATGATACAAGGTGAATAAAAGATCTTATTTCGCAGTTACAAATGGTAAGAAAATAGGAAATAATATTCATATGATTTCCACCTGATTGATGAAAACTAAAAGGTCCATCTACTTGAAAAGTGGCATTGAAACAACTGGTTATACCATTGACTTGTACCAAACGTGTGTCACACGATCGTACATAATTCATTTTATATATATTATGCTTGTATCTTTGCTCTTCCCTCGCACTAAAAAGAACCAGAATAAACTTGTCTGCGTTTCTCCTATGTAACATTGTCTTTTTCTCGAACATGTAATTTCCTGTTACCTTAAGGTTTTGTATATAAAGGAGAGTGTTCTATAATAAATTAACTCAGTTGCTTTCATACTGCCTTTGAGTTCACAACCTTCTCTCGGCCCGTCACATTGGTGACCCCGGAAGTCGACTTGCTCCTACCGCCTTCCACACCCAACCCTCCTCACTCCTCCATTGTTGGTACTATGGCGGACTCAACAGAAGTTGGCGCTGCGGCTGCTCCATTGAAACTTTCATCGTTCGCCAGCGGAGAGGCGTTTGCTTGGTTTCAGCGCGCATAAGTCCAATTTCGCATCAAGGGCGTGACTCGCTCAACCACCAAAGCAGATTAAGTTCTCGTGGCGATACCCGAGGACACCTTCCCGGAAATATCCGACTGGCTTTGTGAACAAGGAGACACCCCAATAGCGTATGACGCCCTCAAAACATACCTTCTGCAGCAGTACTCGCCGGCGCCAGCCGCCCGTATAGCAAAGCTTTTTCAGCTCTCTCAACAGCCTTTGGGGAACCAAAGGGCTTCGCTTGCCCTCAGGGAAATGACCAGTATTGCTCGCCTTCAACCTGCTGCAAAAGGCTCTCCTCGTGAGGTGAACCTACTTCGTGCCCTTTGGATACGACGTTTACCCGGACCTATACGCGCTGCCATACCCGATGTCGATAGTTTACCCATAAAGGACTTGATGACCAAAGCCGACGCCCTTATGGACAGCCACTTCAAGACCTACATCAACGCCTCCACCCCTGACGAAGAGGATGCCTATTCAACGTCAACCGAAGCTGACATGAATGCCGCAGGACATACACGCCTACTCCGTGACATGCCGAAGCAGCGACAAAGCCGCCCACCACCCACCAATCGCTCACGCCCCAACAAACGACTTCTACAGCCACTTACTACCTCCTATCTGCCGCAGTTTTGCTACTACCACTTCAGATTCTGGGCAACCACGAAGAAATGTGCCAAAGATTGTCAGTGGCCAAAAAACGTGTAAGTAGGCTATTGCTCGTGGCGGTGGCCTCCCATGTTTCTAATCTTTTCTTTTTACAAGATGCAGGAACGGACGGGCGATTTTTGGTAGACACGGGTGCTTGTCGTTCTCTTTTTCCAAGGAAACTCTTCAAGACACAACGTAGTCTGTCTACATTTGCCGACGTGCGCTTGGTAGCTGCCAAAGGATCTGCGATACCCACCTACGGTTACGAGAACCTCACATTCTCGTTCGAATTGGTCAACGCAGACTCGTACTTGTCGACGCCTCTTCAACCCGCCCCCTCTAACCTTGCTCTCCACATTAGCGCACCCACGGATGCCTACGCCCACCTCCTCACGTCGTGCCCGGATGTTTTCCGTCCAGAACTTCGCCAAACACCCACGCTTCCTGCCAAGCACGGTATTTATCACCATATCAAGATGACGGGACCCCCAGTCTTCGCAAAATTCAGACGTCTGGCACCGGAACGATAAGCAGCAGCCAAACAGACGTTCGCCGAAATGGAGGAAATGGGCCTTTGCCAAAAGGCCTGCAGCACATGGTCTGAAGAAAGACGGCTCCCTCCGTCCGTGCGGGGATTACAGGCGCCTGAACATGCAAACAGAACCGGATCACTAACCCCTACCAAACATCGCCGACGTGACCTCCTACCTGCACAAAGCAAAGGTTTTCTCTACGCTCGACCTCCTGAAGGGGTATTATCACGTGCCTATGAACCCAGATGACATCCCCAAGACTGCCATCACCACTCCGTTTGGTACATACACCTTCAATTACTCCTGTTTTGGCCTTCGTAATGCTGGGGCCACATTTCAACGTCTCATGGATTGCACCTTAGGGTACCTCCCTTTCTATGTATGTTATATGGACGACATACTTGTGTTCTCTTCCTCAAAAGAGGAACACCTCCGTCACCTGCGCATCGTGCTCTACCGCCTGCAACAAAACGGCCTTGTAGTCCGGTATGACAAGTGTACCTTTGACGCCAACAAAGTGTTGTTCTTAGGGCACTACATCACTCCTGAAGGAGACTATCCCCTCCCTGAGAAGGTAGCAGCCGTTCAGAACTTCCCCGCGCCCTCGACCGTCAAAGCTCTGCAGGAATTCTTGTGCATGATCAACTATTATCACCGTTTTTTGCCAGCCATTGCCGCCACTCTTGCTCCCCTCTACGCCTCCCTCAAGGGCAAGCCGAAGGACCTGATGTGGGGTCCCTTTCAAGAAGCAGCCTTCTGCAATGCAAAGAAGGCCCTATCAACTGCTGCGGCTCTCACTTTTCCTATCCCACACGCCCCTCTCCTTCTCTCCACCGATGCCAGAGACGTCGTTATTGGTGCAGTACTTGAGCAGGTGGTCAACGGCTCGCCGCCCATTGGCCTTCTTCAGCAGAAAACTGTCCAAGGCAAAATCGGGTTATTCTACCTTTGATCGAGAATTGCTGGCGGTGCACTTGGCTGTCCGTCACTTTCGCCATTTCTAAGAAGGTACACCCTTCGTCATTCGCACAGACCACATGCCTCTGGTGCACGCCTTTACTCGACAGTCTGATGCCTGGTCCGCTCATAGACGCCGTGGCTGAATACAATTGCACCCTTCAATACGTCCCTGGGAAAATGAATCCCGTTGCCGATGCCCTGTCAAGAAACACGTTGGCTGCCGTTCAACTGGGATTGGATTACAACGCCCTGGCTGAAGCCCAACGATAGGATCCAGAGTATCAAGCATGTAGGACATTCTGCACGTCCCCCCTCGAAGTCTCCAACACCACCCTTCTCTGTGACGTCAGTACTGGTAGACCGCAACCTTGGATTCCTGCTCCCATGCGCCGGCAGGTGTTTGATTTCATTCACGGCCTTTCACATCCCTCGTGCTGTTCTACTGCATAGCTGCTGAAGGCAAAGTTCAGTTGGCATGGCATTTCTAAAGATGCTGAGGATTGGGTCTGCGCCTGTACGTCTTGCCAAACTTCCAAAGTACATTGACACACAGATTCAGGAGTGGGCACCTTTCCTCAACCCCAGCGTCGTTTCGCACACATTCATGCCGACGTTGTAGGCCCCCTACCCACATCACAAGGACATTGTTACCTGTTTACCGTCATCGACCGCTCCACTCGTTGGCCTGAAGCCATTACCATGGAAACTGCAACGTCCGCCTCATGTACATCTGCCTTACTCTCTGGATGGATTACAAGATTTGGTATCCCTGAGCATATTACTTCTGACAGGGGAACCACTTTCACCTCTCAATTGTGGGCATCATTAGCAAATCTCCTGGGCATCACCCTACATCAGACAACGGCCTACAACCCCGCTGCCAATGGAATGGTTGAACGTTTTCATCGCACCCTCAAAGCAGCTTTGATGTCCCGCTGCAAGGATTCCAACTGGTTTACTCAGCTTCCCTGGGTCTTCCTGGTACTAAGGACCACTCCTAAAGATGCCCTTGACGTCTCGGCAGCTGAAATGGTGTAAGGCGACCCGTTGGTCGTCCCTGCCGAATTTTTTCCTTCTACAACAATCTCCGACGATCTCCAGTGCATACGTCACGTCGTGGGAAAATTTACTCCATGCTGCCAGACTTACAAGCCTCCAGCGAAGCATCACATACCAACAGACTTGCACTCTGCAATGCACGTCTTCCTGCGCAACGACACTGCCAAGCCACCGCTAACGCCCCCTTACAAGGGCCCTTTCCTTGTGATCCCCCGCAGACCAAAAGCATTACTACTAAACATTTGTGGCAAAGAAGACTGGGTCTCCATTGATCGTCTAAAACCTGCTTATCTTCTGCCAGATGACCCACCTACAGTTCGCCTCTCTAGATCAGGGCGCCCTATTTAACATGTACAGTATGTTATTTTTAGGGGGAGGGAGCCATGTACCAACCATGTGTCACACGATAGTACATAATTCATTTTGTATATATGCTTGTATCTTCGCTCTTCCCTCGCACTAAAAAGAACCAGAATAAACATGTCTGTGTTTCTCCTATGTAACATTCTCTGTTTCTCGAACATGTAATCTCCTGTTGCCTAGAGGTTTTGTATATAAAGGAGAGTATTCTATAATAAATTAACTCAGTTGCTTTCATACTGCCTTTGAGTTCACAACCTTCTCTCGGCCCGTCACAGACTTCATGAGTCTACGGAATATTTCTCGTGTTAGAAAGATAGGAGTGGATGTCAGGAATTAAATGACTGCATGCAAAAACAAAATGGTAACTTCAAGTGATTAATGGAGTTGTATCTGGACACAAAAATGAGGGGGGGGGGGGTGGTAATAACTATGCTAAACGAAAATCTTGATTCTAAGCATTTGGCT
>NC_090727.1:165657505-165665005 GCF_036898095.1 Palaemon carinicauda | reverse complement strand
GTGAAGTAATTGATGTTACACATTACATGGGTGCTCAGGAATATATTACAAGACTTTCATGAGATGTAATTTACAATCACATACAGTATCTCCACTATATATTAAAGAAAATGTATCTGGTGTGTGTATCTATATGTGTATGTGTGTATATAATATATATATATATATATATATATATATATATATATATATATATATATATATATATATATATATATATATATATATATATCCGAGAGAGAGAGAGAGAGAGAGAGAGAGAGAGAGAGAGAGAGAGAGAGAGAGAGAGAGAGAGAAACATCTGCTGAGTTTAGTTTAGCAATACTAAATAGGTATTCCCAACTACATGATGAAATGGAAACAAGTAAATATGAAATAAAAAGTAATGCAACAAAATTTGTATTGGCATCAGCACAAGAGATAGGTGGAACAGTTCTTAAACAAAATCAATAAAAACTATCAGAACAGATCAAACGCCAAATGCAGAAGGAGGGTATAACCCAAGAGAGATAAACGATATTTAGCAGTACTATCCATAACAATAAACAAACTAAAAACCCAAGATATTTGTATACACAATCAGAGCAAAATTGAGGAAACACCAAAGAAAGAAAGAAGCATGAAATTAATGAAAAGAAGACTTGGAACAGGGCGCCAGTAGATGTTTGCTTTAAAGGATGAAAATTAAAATATCATCAATAGAGAAAGAGTGATCAAAATTGTAGATGATTTCTAAACAATGGTAATAATACTATGGTTATAAAAAAAATTATTTTTCAAATAGAAATAATAAAACACCTGAGCCGGTTCCAAACGTAATTCTACTATTACGTTTGGAACAGCTCAGGTAAAGAAAGTTCTTTACCTGAGCTGTTCCAAACGTAATAGTAGAATTACGTTTGGAACCGGCTCAGGTGTTTTATTATTTCTATTTGAAAAATAATTTTTTTTATAACCATAGTATTATTACCATTGTTTAGAAATCATCTACAATTTTGATCACTCTTTCTCTATTGATGATATTTTAATTTTCATCCTTTAAAGCAAACATCTACTGGCGCCCTGTTCCTAGTCTTCTTTTCATTAATTTCATGCTCCTTTCTTTCTTTGGTGTTTCCTCAATTTTGCTCTGATTCAAAGGCATGAAAAGAGGTAAAGCAGCAGCTGAAGATGGCCAAACAATTGTTTTAATTACATATATAGGAACTTTACACAAATGTCTGCAAGAATGCTCTACACCTACTAACCAGGCAGTACTACATTGGATCCTTCTCTCTGGTTACGACTCATTTTTCTTTGCCTATACGCACATCGAATAGTCTGGCATATTCTTTCCACATTCTCCTCTGTCCTCATACACCTGACAGCACTGAGATTACTAAACAATTCTCCTTTACTCAAGGAGTTAACTACTGTACTGTGTTTGCTCAATGGCTGCTTTCCTCTTCATAAGGGTAAAAGTGATTATTTAGCTATGGTAAGCAGCTCTTTTAGGAAGACACACCGAAGTCAAACCGTTGTTCTCTTGTGTTGGTTAGTACCATTGCCTTTGCAACATGGTCTTCCACTGTCTTGAGGTATAATTCTCTTGCTTGAAGGTACACATGGGCACATTATTCTATCTTTTTTTTTTTTTTTTTTTTTCCTCTAGTTTTAATATTGTATTTATGAAAGATAAATTTGAATGTTGTTACTGGACTTAGAATATTTCAATTGTTTATTAATTCTCTTATAGTTTATTTATTTTCTTGTTTCCTTTCCTAACTGGACTATTTTTCCCGCCCTTGGTCTTATAGCATCCTGCTTTTCCAACTAGGGTTACAGCTTAGCTAGAAATAATAATAATACAGCTTGTAAAAACTTTATCATTATACTAAGAGAGCAGGAAGGCTTTAGAAGTGGGTATTCAACAATAAAAAATTAAAATACGATGCTAGTCCTGGTCCGTTTCATTTTCTATTAAATAAAAAATAAAGAATAAACCGGTCAGGATTTACGTAGCATTTTAATTTTTCCCTGTGGAATTATTCTACACAAGGATGTTTTATCATAATCCACCATTTTCCGTTCAGTAAAAATGGCTCTGAAGTGAAATGTCCCTATTCGTGGGTATGACTATTTGATTTTCTAATTTTATCCTTGCCTTAGAGCACGAGCCTGTTGCCTGCATTTATAGTCAACTCTTTATAGTGAGGCAGATTTGTAGACTCGCAGGGGTGCCCTTTTAGCTCGGAAAAGTTTCCTGATCGCTGATTGGTTGGACAAGATAATTCTAACCAATCAGAAAGCAGGAAACTTTTCCGAGCTAAAAGGGCACCGCTGCGAGTCAGTGCAAATGCGCCGCATTAAAAAAAATTGAGTACAGTATAGTGCATGGTTGCTCTTAAACGAACGAACGGTTATGAGCAACGTTTAACAGTAATTATGAAGTACATTTTTACATTTCTCTCTCACAATCTTCAATGAAGTCACCAATCGTGCCGTTGAACTACTTTTAAGGGAAGTAATCAACATTTTTAAGATTTGCAAAATATTATGATGACTTTTACATTACTATGTTGCAATTAATTGTATCGCTGATTACGAGGTGAGAAAAAACTACAGCATGTATGGTCAAAGCTGGCTCTATTAGGGTTTTCCACGAATATATATAAATAAATAAATAAATAAATATATATATATATATATATATATATATATATATATATATATATATATATACATATATATATGTATGTATATATATATATATATATATATATATATATATATATATATATATATATATATATATATATATATATATACACACATAAAAACAGACACTTGCTCTTTACTATATAGGGGACATAAAGAAAGTGCTTTAATTAACAAATTCAAAAACCTTTCAGATGCAAACCAAAGTATTCAATGAACTATGGCCGGATGTTGAGTGCTTTAAAGCAGGGCTGTAAAAGCTCCTATGGAAAGAATGATTCTGGAAGGGTGGTCTTGTCAAGGTTTGAAATCTTGAATAACGCTAACTCTCTCTTTCAAAAACCCCCTTCAGTTAATACCATGAAAGATTAATAAATAATTGAGAGAGAGAGAGAGAGAGAGAGAGAGAGAGAGAGAGAGAGAGAGAGAGAGAGAGAGAGAGAGAGAGAGAGAGAGAGAGAGATTTGGATAACTGACAGGAGTTCTATTTTTTCCCTTTTCTCTATCCACAGGCGGCAGCAATCGGTCAGCTCTCCATCAATTACCCAAAAGAGACAGAATGGGTTTAAGGGAACGTGACCAGATATTGAACGAGCACTTTACATGTCACATCTCTTATTTATTGCTATATCTTCCTTCCCCTGACTGGTCACTGACCACAACGCCAGCTACATCATCTATTGAAACGTCAAGGGGTTTTCCACAAACAGGACTAAAATCTTCCATCCTTGACTGGGATCAAACCCAATAAAAGGTACCTCCTCCTTAAAGACGAGTTTAGAACAAAAGAAAACCCTTTCGAAAAAAACACTAACAATATCTGATGGTAATGAAAATTATTAGCTTTCATTAGCATGAGAAAGGCAAAGAAGTAGTAGAAGATGGCTTAATAATTGATTTATTGATAGATTGAAGTGATTTCATGATAGTAAAACTGGCTGTACTGTACACAATGCCTGCAAGCATGCTCTATACCTACACCTTAAAAAAAACTTTATCATTATACTAATTCGCAAAAAGGGGGAAAAAAAAGTCCCGAAAAATCATTGCCACTACTATATATACAAAGAATATATTAGGTCGAATAGAAAGACAGCTGGAGTTTTAATCGACCAAGATGGCAGGCAGGCTTTAGAAGTGGGTATTCAACAACTGTCAAAACCTAAGCAGTAATGAAAGCCCTTCAAAGACAAGGAATAGAAGAATCTACGCTAAAACATTTGAAGATGTCTATTCAAGAAGTACAACAATCCTAACACTGCATTAAGATAGTGGGAAAATTTCGATTGAGAAAAGACTTAGACAGGGAGATTCCATCTTTTAAATTCTTCATGCATGCCAAGAAGTAGTTTTTAAAAATTTAGATTGGGGAAGTGTTGGAATTAACATTAATGGGGGATACCTAAAAATTTAAAACTTGCAGATGAAATAGTTCTATTTAGAGAATCATGGGAGGAATTGCAAAGAATGATAGAAGATTTGAATAAAGCAAGAAGAAATGTAGGAATGAAAATTAATATGAGTAAAACTAATGGTCAATGAAAATGCATGGACTAAAACTAAAAGTTATGGACGAACCTCTAGACGCTAGAGATTCGTCCATAACTCTTATATTTTTTCTCTTCATATATACATCAACAATCTCTAGTCTAGAGAATGCTAACGAATATATATACTTAAGACACAATAATAGTTTCACCAGCCCATGAGACCGAAATAAAAAAGGATAAGTATGGGATGGAGAACTTTTGGTAAACAAAATGAGATTAAGAAAAGTAAAGTGCCACTTTCTCTAAAAAGAAAAGTATCTTATTAGATGGTTCTATCAGTATTAACTTGAGAGTCAGAAAATTATAGATATACTTAGGCCTTATAACATAAGCTAGTTACAACTCTCAAAGAGCTATGGAAAGAATAATGAGGGGAATAACATTAACAGAATGAAAGAGCAACATGAATACGAGAGCAAACTAAAGTAAAGGACATTCTAACAAAATTTAAGAAAAAGAAATAGACATGGACAGGACGTATAACGATTGACAGACAATAGATGGACATTAAGAATAACAAAATGAGTCCCTAGCTATTGCAAAAGAAACACGGGAAGAAAGAAAAGACGATGGATTGACGAACTAAGAAAATTTGCGGGTACAAAGTGGCATAGAAAGACAAACAGACGCAAGTGGAAGGATATGTCCGAGGGCTTCGTTCTGCAGTGGACTAGTAACGGTTGATGAAGATGATGAATTTGTTTACTCATATTCTTAAATCAACTCTTCCTCAGATGAAATCTCATGATTCAAAGAGCCACCCTTAGCATTTAATGCGGTCTTCATGTTTTCTTTGTCCTTCATATCTTTTGAAATTAACGTCACCCAATCTATTTATTACAAATAACGTGATAGATTACTCGCATTCTATTTTGGGTTGTTACTTTGGTCGGTTAGGAATACTGTGTCAATTACTTTTTTACCAATTGGTTTTCTATATATTCTAGAAATTTCTTCACTTGATATACTTAGCAAGTTTGGAGTCCCATTTTACATGTTAATTGAAACTACTCCATTTGCTTCTACCTAAGCTGCTATAATTAATTTTCTTTTTAGCATATCGAAATAAAAATTATCTTTTCTTCGCCATATAACTTTAATATTTTTTCCACAATTAAATCATTCAAACACTTTTTTTTTTTTCTTTTGCATCTACTTCCATTCCTCTGTGTCGTTATTCTAATCAAACCACATATTTCTCATTTATAATCACTGTACTTTGTCCTCGCATATGATTCTAGTTTCCATAAATATAACATGTCGTAAACATGTCAAACTTTCACAGGATTTTTTCTTAGAAGTCTGTCAAATGAGCAAGTGCTTCGCAAACATTTTCTTTTGCTCAGTTATGTTTATCTCAAAACTTTTCCGCCTTTCTCCATTTCACTTTTGGTCTTACATAAATTTTTCATCACTATTTTCCTTCGCATAAACTGACTTCCATCGCAACACTGAAAGGGCAACAACTAAACGTTTGAGTTGTTACGCTGAGGATCTTCAAGAATTTTTGACATATTTTCTCAAATTTTCATACTTTAAACATTTAAATGTAGGTTTTACGCTCATATATATATATATATATATATATATATATATATATATATATATATATATATATATATATATATATATATATATATATATATATATATATAAAATTTAGATAGATAGATAGATAGAAAGATAGATATACAGATAGATAGAGATACAAGTTATATATATATATATATATATATATATATATATATATATATATATATATATATATATATATATATATGTATATATATATATATACATACAAATATATATATATATATATATATATATATATATACATATATATATATATATATATATATATATATATATATATATATATATATATATATATATATATATACTGTATATACATATAACATGTTGCTTTAACAGCCGTACTGATTAATCGCAGATTATACAAGTTATATATACATATATATATATATATATATATATATATATATATATATATATATATATATATATATATATATACTGTATATACATATAACATGTTGCTTTAACAGCCGTACTGATTAATCGCAGATTAACAGCAATGTTTTTATTTATTTCTATCTTAAGATACATGTCATAGTGCCGTGTCTCTTTTAGGGTTCCAAGCCGATACAATTTTTTTACGCATTATTTGTAACGTCAATATCATGAAGGAAGACATACTAAAGTGTTTGTGCTACTCTAAATATTAAGCACACTTTTTTTTATCGTCTACAGAGCGCCCAAGTATCCATTTCGTTGCCTTAAACATGAGCCATTTCAACTGAACTAATTTCTGATTACAACTCTTTTCATTCTCTGCTACAACTGGCCATTATCCAAAATTAATAGCTTACTATTTAACCTGAGACTAACGACACTAAAGAAATACAATTATAGTTAAGGATATGTATAAAGACAAACTAATTTCAGCACGAAAACACACTATCTTACTGCATTCCAAATTGAGTACGGCACCGAAAATAATTCTCGCTTTAGTTTTGTGTTTTGCTTTTTATCGTTTTAACTACCATATAAATATAGGCAAATAATACTACAAAGGTTAGTTACTGCTTAATATTGCTTCTAATACTCATAGATCGAACATTTTACTGCAAATAGTAACATCCTTCATGTTTATTAGCTCTGAAATACTCTTGTGTATAGACAAATATACACAGTACATGCAATAGGTAAAAGATACTTTAACTGGAATGTCTCTGATTGCAATGTGTTAGATTTAGGAAAATATAGCGATTATATCCACTAAGGATAGGAGTAAGATTCTAAGGAACTATTTTGGACCTCTGACCATCAAATTTACCGGCAGGGGAAAAACGTAGTTTTTGTTTTGTTTGCGAATACGCGCAATTCTACAAAAGATTTCTTGACACACTTCACTCCAAAGAAAAGCTCCCTACCAAACCCTTACTTCGTGGCTAGTAACCAAACAGATGATGTAAGGAGAGATAAGGCAAACGTAGTGGGTGGTGCTGAACATAAGTAGTAGGTTGACCAGGGCACCAACTACTCATTGAGTTACTAATGCTAGAGAGTTATGGGACCCTTTGACTGGCCAGACATTACTACATTGGATCCTTCTCTTTGGTTACGGTTCACTTTCCCTTTACCTACACATATACTGAATAGCCTGGCACATTCTTCACAGATTCTCTTCTGTCCTCATACACCTGACAATACTGAGATTACCAAACAA
>NC_090727.1:165640005-165650005 GCF_036898095.1 Palaemon carinicauda | reverse complement strand
TGTATATATACGGTATATATAATCATATATTCACACAAACTTATTCTTTTTTGCCATTTATCAAAATGAAACGTATAAAGCTAAAAAGTTAAACGTACAATGCCTTTTTACAGTTTTAGTGACTGAAAGTCATGACAAAACAACAACAATAAATGCATGCATATATATATATATATATATATATATATATATATATATATATATATATATATATATATATATATATATATATATATATATTAGAGAGAGAGAGAGAGAGAGAGAGAGAGAGAGAGAGAGAGAGAGAGAGAGAGAGAGAGAGAGAGAGAGCAATATTTCATGCAGGTCAGTGTCTTATTAAGTAAGCAAAAACGGCGCCAATCTTGTCTGGGAAAACTGTTTTGGTGTGCCATACTTTGTAATTCTTAAGAAGTGTACCATATTATTTCATACGGTACACAATGCGAACAGTTAACTTTATCGCATTATTGGAAACAATTCCGAATTATTGCCAACTTTATCAGTTTTCTCTCCTTTCGTTTCAGATTCAAGTATTTTTACTCTTTTTTTCCACTCTGCAATCCAAGCTATTATATATCTCATAGGGAGATTTCTTTCCATTTTCCCACACCTTAATTCTTAATTTATCTTTTTTTATGGATGGGAAAATACTTAGGATTTTCAAGTACTGACCCGCAAGTACTTGAAGATATTAAAAGTAGAATGGTAAATATTTCTACTTTAAATAAAATAGGATTTAAAACTTCTGTTAAAAAGCATTCACGAGTCGATATAATTTTCTATTTCAAAACATATTTAGATAAATAGTAAAAATTGCAATTGTAAATACAGTATACCTATGTGAAATAAAAAAAATATTCATGTAAAAATACTATAATATATATATATAATATATATATATATATATATATATATATATATATATATATATATATATATATATATATATATATATATATATATATACAGTATATATATATATATATATATATATATATATATATATATATATATATATATATATTATAAATTGTAATTGTGAATGTGTATTTCCTAATAAAAGATAGAAAAAAAATCTAACTTTTTTGGGGGGTTCAAAGAATAATATTCTACCGTACAGATTAGAAGCACACCGTCTCCATCGATTTCCATTACAATTCCCTCCTCTGTGTGTGTACCTAGAGCTAATTCTCCAACATTCCTTATCCACTCCAGTTAACCCTGGTTACTCTGCCGTCATTTTTCCATCCTGCCTCCAATGCTCCTTTTCATGCTTCCCTCTACCTAATCGTTAACCTTCAAGAAAAGGGAAATATTTCAGTATTCAGATTTTTTTCCCATTTATTTTCTATATGAGAATACCTATTCTTTTCCCTGCCGGTATTTGCTAGAAATGAACTGCCATTTTTGTTCTAAATCTTGATGAGGGTATGGGTAAAAAATCGATTTTTTTATTTAGCTTTAAGGCGACTAGTGTTGCTGTTATATGTGCGTTGGTCATGCAAATGTTAATAGCTTTGTACCAATATCAGAAATGAATGTTTTCTAGATTGTCCAAGCATATTTATTAACCATTTGTTAAATATTTCTTTTCCTTTCATTATTTTATATAGAGAAACCTCTTCAAATTCCTTCCCTGCACCAATCGGTTAAGCTACTGGCAGTTTAAAAGACACCATTTTCATTAAGTCGTAATTTTATGATCGTACTCCAATCAGACTTATATTTACACCTCCCACCTTATTCTTGCACCTCATCAGGACAAATGTCTAATGGATTACTCTGCGTTTCACAGCAACAGAGGCGTATAATCAATAAGTCTAATGATTGTTTGAAGACAGAAAATCCCAAGACATCTGTGCAAATGGATCTAGTCTTACCTCAGACGGATATGTTGCTTCTGCTGTTAAATTTTGCCAGGAAATAATCACAAAAGCTTCTTTGGCTGAGCGAGCCTATCGTACTCAGCCTGTCGTTTACGCCATTACTGTACTAAAAGCCTAGCTGGAAGACCAAAGACCTAATCCAATTCCCTCCTGAGCGACAGAGCTTTCTTTTCTTTACTTACTGACATGGCTCATATCTCTCTCTCTCTCTCTCTCTCTCTCTCTCTCTCTCTCTCTCTCTCTCTCTCTCTCTCGTGTTTTTTTCTAAGTAGCCTGAAATATCACCCTAATCACCTACTGATAGCATACACCGATGTTTCTCTTTCTGTGTAAAGTCTAGGCGTTAGAACTTATGCATCAGAAACATGGAGCCTTAATAAAGCCTTAAAACATAGTCTAGTTACATCTCAGAGAGTTATGGAAAGAATAAAGATGGGAATAACACTAATAGACCGAAAAAGAGCAACAAGGATTCGAGAGCAAACTAAAATCAAGGACATTCTAACATGTAAGAGAAAGAAATGGACAGAAAGAAGTTGGACGCTAAGAACAACAGAATGGGTCACTGGAGATTGCAGAAGAAACAGGCGAAGAAAGAGAAGATGGATTGACGAACTAAGAAAGTTTCCGAGTGTGGATTGGACCAGTAACGGATGATATATATATATATATATATATATATATATATATATATATATATATATATATATATATATATATATATATATATATATACTGTATATATATACACATATATATACATATATATATACATATGCGTGCATATATATAATATAAATATATATATATATATATATATATATATATATATATATATATATATATATATATATATATATATATATATATATATATATATATATTTCTTTAACTCCAGAGAAAAATGAAAACTACTGTCACACTCAAACAAAGTGAAGAGCCTGTCTGAGGCCTTTGTTCTGCAGAGGCCTAGTAATAGCTGATGAGATATATTTATATAAATATATATATATATGTATATATATATATATATATATATATATATATATATATATATATATATTATATATATATAATATATATACATATATTTGTATATTATACAGTATATAAAATGTTCTTTAACTAGAGGAAAAAAGGAAAACAATTACTGACACATTCAAATTTTTGCTACTCTTAGTAGTTATGAACCCTCTGTGTGGAAAATTACAATGTCGTCTCAAGCTTATTACATATATTCAGAAGGGTTATCAACAGTGTCTTGAGTCCGCCTATTCCTTCTAGGCAGTTCGCCTCTATTTTGTACATGCTCTCTCTCTCTCTCTCTCTCTCTCTCTCTCTCTCTCTCTCTCTCTCTCTCTCTCTCTCTCTCTCTCTCTCTCTCTCTCTCTTTGCGAAAAGTAATAACATATTTACGTATTGTTATAAAAAAAATAGCGTAATTATAACACGGATATTTCCTTTTCCATTTTGAATGAAGAAAGCTTAAACTTAATCTTGGCTTCATCATCAAGTCTCAATATCCAGAAAAGATTTAAATCCTCTAAAATCTTCCCAAATGAACGAATGTATTTATGCAGCTCAAAAACAATTTTTAAAAGTTTATATTCCTTATTGTGATTTTATACCTATTTTCCTCAACTGCAATATTTCTAATGTAACTTTGGATGCAAAAGTTACACAAATTAATTCTCTTCATTAAAGAACTTGTAATTCTTATTTAAAAGTAAATCATTCAAAAATCCAAGTAATAAATAGAGGCTTCATAAAAATACTTATGGAAAAAAAATTTCCAAAATCCACCCTAAGGCAAATTAGTTATGGTTTATCTCAATGACAATTTATAAACAACATATGTGTTATCAAGCAAATTAATCATTTAGAGCGAATTGGCTGTATTAATCCAATGATATAAAATAATCGATACAAAATAAATCTATTTGGAAAAAAAAACTAGTTTAATATAAAGCATAAACGTGCACAATGTACCATCTGGGTTTCCGTTCTTAAGAAGACTTAATCACGAGATTTGTGATACTGTCGACTATTTACCGCTAAATGTCGTAAATCAGTCAGGATTCCTTGAATTTTCAACAGAGACTGAAGCATATGATCCTTTTTCCTTATGGAACATTATCACTGGGTCTTTAGTATTCCTCTTTATGCGTCTTATAAGCAACTGAACGAAAATAATTTTTATATATTTTTTTTCATATAATCGTTTGTATCATAAATTATCTAGATTACTATATTATTCTGTCTTTCTTATTCTTTGCTTTCATTGATTGTAACCATAAAGGAAAAGTATGACATTATACATATGGAACTCATACTATAATTTTTCTTAGTTTAAGTTCAATGAAAAATATCTTGAATTATATCTATAGTGATTTTCCCCTACGGTAAAATGAATTTTTACAGATTTGCTGTATAATCATAAAATATATTTTGTTACAGAAATCGTTGGAGGATGCTATAGAAATGAAGCGTGGGTTTTTGTTGTATTAAATTATTAAAAAATAATAATTCTATCTCGTTCAAACGATAAATTAACGTAAAAATAAAAACAGATTAATTTATTTTGAACATTGAGTTCGAGAAAACACCCACACACATACAGGTACACCCAAGAGAAAAATCACACACATATATATATATATATATATATATATATATATATATATATATGCATATATATATATATACATATATATATATATATATATATATATATATATATATATATATATATATATTATATATATATATATATATATATATATAAGAGAGAGAGAGAGAGAGAGAGAGAGAGAGAGAGAGAGAGAGAGAGAGAGAGAGAGAGAGAGAGAGAGAGAGAGAGAGAGAGAGATATGCACTGTCAATAACCATCACAAAAGTTAACTCATCCCCTACAAATCATAAGCAGGAGATGTATAAGCAAACGCCAGTGTACAGACTGCAGCCAATACAAATTGTTGAAGCTGAAATGAATGTTCAATACTGTTACCTGCAATTAGCGAAACGGCAGGCGACGTTACTACATTCAATAGTGGAACAATGAAAATCGAAGTAATGCGATTATCAAAAGCGTATTTCAGATCGTGTCTTTATTGGCTCTCGCACGGGATTCTTAAGTGCGTTAAATGTATTAATTGCAATGTATGATTTGTGTAATTCGGGTGGAATATATTGGAGTTTCTGGATGGGGACCGATAGGATATTTTATCCTTTAAAAAGAGACAGACTTTGGAGGTTCGCCAGCATCATTAAGAGCACCTGTTGAGATGTTTGGGATTTTGGAAAAATGTTGGATGTAAGAAATTGTCTTCAGTTTTCTTGATATTAGAAGTAATGATCTTATCATCAATGTAACATTACTAAATATATATATATATATATATATATATATATATATATATATATATATATATATATATATATATATATATATATATATATATAAATTATTTACATATCATAATACATACACACACGCACACATACACACACACACACACACACACACACATATATATATATATATATATATATATATATATATATATATATATATATATATATGTATATATATAGCTAGACACTTGATCTTTATTATATAGGGGAGAATATTCGGCTATGACACTTCGTAAACAAAAACTGGCCCAAAACTCGGATACTTTAGAAAAGCTTTTGTTAAAAGATTTGTCAAAGGACAATGTGACGGTAAACTACTCACGTCGATCAATCGATATTTAAAGTCAATCGTTGTATGAAACTCGAAAAAAAACATCTATGTCATTCTCCTATCTTCAAATTGCAAATGGGTCCATTCTACAAATAGATTGTATCGTCGGTCAACATATATGCTCACGAATGCATGAATTACAAGTCCAATTATTCAAAGTATTTTATGCATACAGACATGCAAATGTCTGTAAATGGTTGGGTTGGTGTGTCAGCATTTGGAAATTACAAGATTTGTTTCGAGCTGTTGCCCTAAAAATGTAAACAAAGTTAATGAAGATGTAACTGATGGTGATGGGCTTTTATCTTCGCCATGTGTCTCCTATTAACTCTACCCTCTGGTTCCTTTATTTTTGGGGAACGCTGTAACGAGCGGCTTCACTACCCTGAGGATACAGTATCACCATTACAAAATCTACCTGACAACTATTTCCCAGGATGTCCTTCCCCCTCTGCCAATTATAAAATCTACTCTCTCTCTCTCTCTCTCTCTCTCTCTCTCTCTCTCTCTCTCTCTCTCTCTCTCTCTCTCTCTCTCTCTCTCCTTCTCATATAAAGGTCGCTGGGTCAAAACTACCTCCATTTGAAGTCACTCTCATAAAGAGGTATAAATTATAATGGATACGTTTTACATATTCCTTCATCCACGACAGAATAACATAATATATTTGATAAGGGTCCCGTCTGAAATTCAGGTGGTGTGCATCCAACGTTCAACACTTTGAATAATACGATTAACCTCTTGTTTGTTCAAAAATATAAATCTATATATGTCACCCATTTCCACCTAAAAGTACGGGACTTCCTTCAATATAACCGAGTATAACAGATACGTCAAAAAGGATGTTTAAATATTTAAATAGATAAGCATACCGCACCTACATAGACACAAACAAATTCAACCATTCCCATCGCATCCCCCTTTCCCAACTACAATCGGCTACCCCCTCACCAAGGTATGACCAATCACTCCCATATGAGCGTGACAGGAAAGAAATATACATACATATATTCAGACATTTGTTCTTTATCATATAGGGGATATTTTTCCAGATGATATCTTGTACATTTTAAATTCTGATATTTTATCCATTCCCTCTATTTCAAAATTAACATTTGACATAAGGATGCCGAAGTTTCTTTAATTTCTGCCTCCTTTTGGATTTTTATTTCTGAATTTTGGCTAACGTGCCCATACATTACTCGTGGCAAAAATTTCTGCAGTTGTACTTTGAAGTTAAAATCAAAAGAAGTTGGACAGCAATTTGGAAGAAAGTAAGTGTGAACGAAAGTACAGTAGAGGGATAGAAAGGAGTGCAGCTTTTGAGCCAAAGAGACGATGCAAAGACTCGTCAGTAATTCTTACAGTGCACTATTCTCTTTCTTATCGACGGTTTGGATCTATTTCCAAATATCCATAACAACTTTGCCTTTTTATATTCATCATTCATCGATTTCTAGATAGAAGTAACTCCTTGAAAGTAAAGAATTTTGATACTTAAATATTTCTATACTTCTATACTTCAGGGCCAAACATGGCACCAAATATTTATCAATATCTTTTTCCGACTATGATTCATACGTAATCAAAACCTTTGAATCTTTTCTGCTATATTTTCAGACATGATTGACATCTTATCCTTGTTCATCTGAAAAATATGATGTCCCTTGGAATAATGCAGAGTTGTATGCAAAATTCTTTAAGGTAGCTGTTCTTTAATATTAATTCTATTTCCAATTTCTTCTCGGAAATATTTTCTCTCTCTAGTGGATAATGAAACGTTTCCTCTCAGTTGTTTTTCGGATATATCTAGTTTCTACTTAAAATAAAATGGTAACAAATAATAGCTTTATCATTTTCTTAAAATTGTGTTATAGTATTTCAATGTAACAATAAAAAATATTCCATGAATTACTTATCATTCTTTGACCAAGAGCTCGAATAAAAATAAGTTTCGGATTAAAGTCTTCTAGTAAAGTATATTACTAATTATAATTTCCGCCGTTCAAGTTTGTGAAAATCAAATATAGAAGCTTAAACCAAAAGCCATTTAGCAACGATTGCCAAATAACCTGTTATCAAATTTTGTCTTCAATCAACAGACTCTGCTTTCACAAATTTATAGATTGGTATTACAGTTCACGCTAGTAAATACCTTGATACTAGTAGATCATAACGAATCTAGAAATAAATTCTACTAGTTTTTTGATAGGAGTATCAACACATAGGGAGTAGCGAATAAAACTTCGAAGATGAACTGCCTACGACCACTATAAATGGAATAGGTCGATTGGGAAAAAATGCCGGGGTAGAAAAACGTTGATGAAAGAAAAGGAAATTGAAAGATACGGCGAACACAAATCGTTACATTGCTGGTCTTCTTATTAATAAAATTATGGTGCTTTGGAATGATCAGAATTTTCACATCAGGTACAAAGACCAATGGGTCTGGAGCCATTTTGCCTTTTTCTTTCCCGAAGTTTCGTAAAATAGGAAAGGCTAAATGATTAAAAAACAGAAGCAGAAAGAAAAAATATCAAAGTTCAGAAGTAGAATGAAGTAAAATGTAGTTCAATTCCGTGATCGCAGGATGAATGATCTTCAATACATATATGTCTCTTTAGTTACGGTAAGCAGCTCTTCTCGGAGGCACGACACTCCAAAATCAAACCATTGTTCTCTAGGCTTGGGTAGTGTAATAGACTTTGTACCATGGTCTTCCACAGTCTTGGGTTAGAGTTCTCTTGCTTGAGGGCACACTTGGGCACGATGTTTCATCTTCTTTCTCTTTATCCTGTTTTATGAAGTTTTCATAGTTTATATTTTGTTTTGAAATTATTTATCACTTGTAGTTTTTAATTTCCTTGTTTCCTTTCCTCACTGGGACATGTTTTCCTATTGGAGCCCTTGGCCTTATTGCATCTTGCTTTTCCAACTAGGGTTGTAGCGTAGCTTGTCATAATAATAATAATAATAATAATAATAATAATAATAATAATAATAATAATAATAATAATAATTATTATAATATAACTCAATCAATCATCTTTTAATAAAGTATATAATTATTCTAGTCGTCAAGATACTTAAAAGTATAAATGAAATAATTGTATATCTTCTATAACTATAATAAAGATATTTACCATTATTAAAAATTTGTTCATAAGGTTATTCGAAACTTCAACACATAATACTTCCCCACGTCTGGCTTTTCAGAGAACCAGCATACACTTCAGTTCACCTCTATAACTTCGTATTTCATTTTTCCAGCGGATATTCCACTTCACTTATTCTGATTCCCTTCCATTAATTCATCTATAGTTTCCCTTGAAAAGTATCTATCCAGGTCATATAGATTTTTACCTATTTGTTTATTTAATATTTCATTTATTATGAGTCATGGTACGGTTTCACATATATTTTTTTTCAACATTTTGATTTAATGAAAATATTATTAATGGCACTGAAAATTTATTCGTCACCTGATATTTGTCTATTGTTTTCTTAGATTTTTTTTTTCACTTTTAGATACTTATAAAATGTTAAAATTGCTTTTCTGGCTTTTTCTCAGAGCTTGGGATCCTTAAAAATCTTTAATGTTTTCTAAAACTGCTTCGGCACACTTTAGTTTTCTGGTGAAATTTCTTCCTTGTTATCTGCCATCTTTGTCGTCGCTGTTTTGTTTCTCTAAACCTTTTCTTATTTATTCCTGCGATTGTTTTAATTCCCTCTATACAAAACCAAAATTTTCCTGTGAAATTATTAAGTTACTTCTTCATGCTTTGGTAATCTGGCCAAGAATTTATGAAATTATTCCGTCATGCTATGGTAGTCTGCCAATATTTCTTTTGCTTTCGGATATTAATAACTTTCATTCAAAGCATTTCGAGATATATCAAATTAATTAATCCTAAACCATTCTCTGCAAGAAGCGTAGGATTAAGATTATTTTTCTTTAATAGACGAAAAAGGTTTATCTTTATAATGTGAAGGTAAATATGAAGTTTGCTCATTTGTTTTTTTTTTTACTTGCGCTAATGTTATAATTTTCATTATTATCATAATTACGCATAAAGTTAATGAGGCAAATGTAATTGAAATGAGTCATGAATTAATGATACATTATTGTTTTGGTTTATGTTGTTATTCCTTGAGTAAACGCACGTTCAAATACAGTAAAATTACTCACTAGTAGAGGCAACATACAATAACACTAATTTAGTATTATTTTTGTGGAAAAAAAATTAGTAAAAATATTTTCATTAAATAATATCTAGACATCTTGTTATGGGTCCTCTTTTTAAAACTCCCAGTGACCAGATTTACAAACATTCTTATTGAGAAAGAAAAAAAAGAAAAAAAAAAGAAA
>NC_090727.1:165617505-165635005 GCF_036898095.1 Palaemon carinicauda | reverse complement strand
ACTGAGATAAAACGGCGTTTGGACAGTGGGTTTTCAAACAACTTTGCAATTCTACATTTCTACTATTAAAACCAACTTTATTATTCCAGAATGATTTTGCTTTATTTAACCTAAAACTATGAAAAAAATCTTTCTTTTACAATTGCATGTTTGAAAATTGTATTTGGTAAAGCTCCAGTTTCAAAATTAACATGCAATATCAATCTTAAGGGGATTCTTAATAAGGATATGTATATAATATTTAATTCAGGAAAACAAGTACTTAATTCAGTATCATCCACTTTAGATAATGAATATTTCGTCCTTACAAGTCACTCAAGACTTCAAAACAATATGTAACTGATTTTTCTTATCGAAAAATAATACGGATTAGAATGCAACACATTTTTTGTAGTATGGGAAGCAAGTGTATTGTAAAAATCGGTAATTTGGTTGTAAAAGTATGTTAGAATTAAATCTTAATAGAAATTTCATAATTGAGAACTTGACATTTCAGGTAATTCAATTGAACCTCTAAAAATAATAGATTTACTTTAATTTTATTATTCTTAAACTTTTCTTGTAGTATATTTCCTTATTTCATTTCCTCACTGAGCTATTTTCTCTGTTAGAGCCCTTGGGCTTATAGCATCCTGCTTTTCCGACTAGGGTTGCAACTTATCAAGTACCATTAATAATAATAAAAAAAATAATAATAATAATAAAAATAATAATAATAAATGTTCCATGATATAATATTCTTTAAAGATATAAATTCTCTCATAAAATGTCCATGACACGTTCTGCTAGACTGGGGTTCAAGAAAAACTAAAGCTCGAGAATTCCTTATTGTATCTGCAACCTCACCATCCTTGTAAGCAAAGGATGTGGGGTTTCAGAGAGCCAATAGGGCTACCAGCAGAGTCATCGGCAGCCATTGGCTTGCCCTCCCTGATACTAGCTTGGGTGGAGAGAGGGGGTTAGGTGTTGATCATATATATATATGGTCACTATCTACACTGGAAAATTTGACCAAAAAAAAGAAAGAAAAAAAAATCATGGAATAAATATTGCCAGGCATTTACCGTTTTCGAAAAAGGATATATCGACCTTAAGGAGTGATATTACGGTCACCAACCCGTAAAATATAATAACAAAGTAGGATAAAAATTACGAGCGCCTGTATTTACTGATATACAGCTGAGATTCGTATATTTTTACGGAGAATTTCCGATGAAAATTACCATTTTCTAAACAGACTAGCTCATTATCCTTTTAAAAAATTATCACTGCTTCTTACCTTCGCCATTCATGAGCAACCGTTAAATTTGAAAACGAACATAATCGTATTAACAATTAACCAGACTCACTTCAACATTGCATCGCCCCTCCTAAAAGCTAACCAATTCGAAATTATGTACATTGGCTTATAAAAATACTTGTAATTTAGTAATAATGAATTTATTATTATCATCATCACTTGCTAAGCTACAACCCTAGTTGGAAAAGCACGATGCTGTAAGCCCAGGGGCTCCAACCGGGAAAATAGCCCAGTGAGGAAAGGGTACAAAAAAAATATAATATTTTAAGAACAGTAACAATATTAAAATAAATATTTCCTATAAAAATTATGAAAACTTTAACAAAACAAGAGGAAGAAAGATAAGAAAATAGTGTGCCCGAGTGTACCCTCAAGCAAGAGAACTCCAAGCCAAGAGACAGTGGAAGATCATGGTACAGAGGCTATGGCACTATCCAGGACTAGAGAACAATGGTTTGATTTTGGAGTGTCCTTCCCAACAAATTCTTAACAATGGTCACTTTAATACCAGAAGCATGAAAGCCTCCGTCCATCTACTGAATTAATGTCAAGGGCCTTCAGTCAGGCGAACGCTCGTCCCTCTAAAGCTACAGTAGAGTGTTATGGCAATTATGGGAGGACCGAATGGTTACAACAATACCAACAATAACCGTACGTCTTCTGACATTCATTTTCGTTGGGTCTGACGACTGGAGGATCTCGTAGCATGGCCCTTCCCTACCTGGAACGAACATTTTATGAGATGAAGAGAAACAAACAGCTGAGGAAACAGTGTACTGCTGTAATGGAAAAGTAGACACACGGTTCGGAAGAATGTACAATGTACGGGTACAAGAACATTGTCAGTAGGCTACGTATAGCAACACTTTTGTATCTTTATATTGTGGAATTCTAAAACAATTTATAACAATATTAAGTTGATTATCAAGTGAAATCTTGTTTGAAAATAATATTGGATTTCTAAAGGAATGATTAATCTCAACCGCCAAATAAAGTTTCTCAAATATGGCATACTTCCTGAGATTTGACATGTTCATAAAGGAATCTATTATAACCAGTTTTCTAAGCAATGGTTTTTAGTTATCCTTTTTGCCTTGTTATGGTATATTTCACTTGCTTGATCATATTATTTTTTTTATTTTCTTATTATACAGTATTATGAGAAGAGTAACGATTATTCCCTTTTCTTTAATATTTAAATGTTTTCATTTCCCTTATAATCCTTAGCTTGCAATCATTTCTACTTTGAACACTAACAAGATGAACATGTCGTTTATATTAATTCTTATTTAAGAATTGTAAAAAATAAACATTAATATATTTCCTCAATGATTAAGCTGGTTTCCTTTCTAGATTCTTTGCCTTTTCTCCAAGCAACAGCATCTTACCACTTTCTGATATCGACCTCATAAAATATCCATCTCAATTCTTCCCCATAACATGGCATAAACATGATTAAGTTCCCTTCCCGACATTAAACTTCATAAAGATAAATCTTATTATTTATGTCTAAATAACTATCATCATTATTAACATTACATCACACTTCTTCTATTCTTATGAAAGCTGAACAGTGCCTAATGGTAATTTCACTATTGTTTATGTTTGAACAATAATCATCATTACAAATACTATATCACACTTCTTCTATTATTAAGAACGCAGAATAGTGCCCAACGGTACTTTCACGATTTGACCCAAAGCTATTGTGACCCTCAACAACCTTCAAGGTCAATGGGAGAAATATATTGCTTTACATTTGAGTACACAAAATGGTCATACAAATTCAAGTGTATTAATTTCCCATGCGCCACTTGGTTTAGTTAGAGACAAATTATCCAATGTGGTGGACTATGAGATTATTAGTAAATTCAGATTCAACTATGTTTAAACACATCACACACACACACACACACACACACAAAGACACACACACAAAAACATATGAGCGATAACACATTTGTGATTTTCTCTGAAGATATCAAACAAATGTTATATCATGACCTATTATGTATAAATGATCATAAGATTAAGTTTTTTCATGGATAATGAAAATATATATATCAGGAGCAATCAGGATATTTTTTTAGTTATCAAAAATACAATAGTGTCTCCCATTAAATCAGAATTGTTTAATCTCTCCGATACGTGGTTATTTCAATGAATTCATAATGAATTATTGGAATTATAAATGAGTCAACTGGAACAAATTAATATGGTAAAATTTACTACTTCATATGGACAATTAGACAGATACATCTAATTTTTTATTCTTGGCGAGATTCTTTCTCGGCTAACTTTTGTCTTGTTAATTTTTCACCTTCATTTAGTTTTCCTTTGGAGTTCACAATAACTTTTTTTCTGACAGCAGTTAATTATTCTAAAAAGTTCTTTCTAAGGTCGCACGACATATAATCCTTAATGCGAGTCTTTATATGGTTGGTAAAATTATTTTCACTTTAACGTTTGTACCTCAATTAAGAACATTTATACTATGTTGGATTTTCATTGCTGCTGTATGTTTTTAGAAATATATTTCAGAACATGATTTTGCTGCTTTTATCACCGATACATACCGGGAGATGTCAGACGTGATAAAGCACTAAGAGACATTATTATTATTATTATTATTATTATTAATAATATTATTATTAGCTAAGCTACAACCCTAATTGTTAAAGCAGGATGATACAAGAACAGGGGCTCCAACCGGGAAAATGGCACAGTGAGTAGTGAGGAGAGAAAATAAGGAATATATATATATATATATATATATATATATATATATATATATATATATATATATATATATATATATATATATATATATATATATACACACACATATGTATATTTATATATATAAAAAATTAATAGTAAAAAATAAGAAATATCTTGAGATTAAGTTAAAAAATATGTCATATATAAAAAATTAAGAGAGAATCCTGTCAACTTAAAGGAGTTACTACAATGGCCGTATTCTTGAATATCTTTCCATTATGAAATATCTAGAGTACTTCTCGGATTTGGGCTGGTCTAAATTTCAAAATTGTAAGTCCTCTGTACCATTTTTTTTTTTTTAAACTGGATAGCATCACAAAAAAAAATCTTTTGAAGTTCAATTTGATTTTTGAAACCTACTCCTTAAAATTTCATCAAGTCAATGTCAGCCTGCGATTCTCATCTTTAAATGACTCCCTCTTACGCAAGCCAAACTTTAATGTACATCTTCAATTTAAGAAAATTTTACCCTCCTTTAAATCTACTTTTGATTATCAAACTTGATCAAACCAGTTTCAAACCAGTCAGTGAAAGTCGTGACAGAATTTTATTTTATTTTCTTATTTCTATTATTTCTGTTCCATAGTTTATTCTTTACCTCACCGTTAAATTTAAGCACAAGGATATTTTCCGTATTGGGTCAATTAGGCTTGTAGCATTCTGGTTTTTCAGCTAGGGTTGCAGCGTGGATGATGATGATGATAATAATAATAATAATAATAATAATAATAATAATAATAATAATAATATATTGAACATGATAAAATATAAAACTTGCTACCCATATTTTTTTTCTCTCCACTATACGATTCACTATTAAGCCTCAAAACGAGAGGATAAAGAATAATAAGTTCCACAAAAACCTTATGATATACTTATTTTTTGTTCATTATATTTTGTTCTTTTCCCTCCATGGCAGCTAAGGTCCAGGAACCCCATGACTTGGAATGATATGGGAATCATAGAGAGGAAGAGGGGAGGAAATGTTTGAAGGTAAAGGGGTCAGAAAATATCGCCGAGGAGAGAAATGCCATAAAATAGGAGAGGGATGTGTGCGAGTCTTACCACATGACAAGAGGGTAATCTTATCTTTTTTTTTCCTTCACCATAGGAGAATGATGACAAGAAGACTGACTATTTCTAATTTATCACACTTTGGTTCACTAAGATAGTAGAGGTTAATAGGTGTGCAATTTACGACGTCCATTTAATTACAGAAGGAATAACTCCACAATTAATGAAAATTACAATTCTATCACTGCTTTCAAGGCTGAGTAAGACTCATTTTCATAGATCCACGAATAAAATAAATTAGTAGCATATATTAGAAGATATTCAAATGTAAGGGAAATTGTGCTTAAAAATAGACACGCAGGATTTCTATAACATTGTTATGCATGCCTTAATTTTATAGTTTTAATATTAACCACCGTAAATATAAAATGAAGATTAGGTTTCGTCTTCTCAACTTAATTTACACGAGACAGAATACATACATACATACATACACACACACATATATATATATATATATATATATATATATATATATATATATATATATATATATATTTATATATATATATATATATATTTTTTTTTTATATATATATATATACACAAATATAGTGTATGTATATATATATATATATATATATATATATATATATATATATATATATATATATATATATATATATATACATATATATATATATATATATATATATATACAAATATACTGTATGTATATATATATATATATATATATATATATATATATATATATATATATATATATATATATATATATATGAATTGATCAGCATATGTTGAACGTAATAAACTGAGTTCGAGATAGAATTTAGGGCATTCAGCATATTTTACGTGACAAGAAATTAATCTACTTTGGTTTTGCTCCCTTATTAAAGAGACTTGACGCCTACACGTGCCAGGTAGAACTTTTGTATTCATTCTATATGTTTTCAGGTAAAAATTGTGACCCAATCATGTCTATATATCAAAGGAAATTACAGCTATGATAATCATGCCACTATATTACAGCCTATAACATTTTGTCAGACATGTCATATCTATTAAAAGTTAGTTCCAATTTTCAGTAACATATATAAATTATTTTAAGATATACGCACACAAACATAAATATATATATATATATATATATATATATATATATTTATACAGTATATATAATATATATATCAACAAAATTTCGCAATATATATATATATATATATATATATATATATATATATATATATATACACACACACACACACATATATATATATATATATATATATATATATACACACACACACACATATATATATATATATATATATATATATATATATACACACACACACACACACACACACACACACATATATATATATATATATATATATATATATATATATATATATATATATATATATATAGACACACACTAGCCGCCTTCTCTTCAACATTTCAAATCTCGTCACAGCTCAACTTTTTTTAAATCTTTTAACCAATGATAACCTGATATTTGATCGCACAACTTTATTAGTGGAGAGATTTCATGTGGATTCTTATACAGTTGGATTCACGCTGTCCTTGCATATTTTATCTTACTTCTGTTGGCTTCTTTTCATTTTTTTCTACATGAACTTTACCTCTCTCTCTTTCTACATACATACATACATACATACATACATATATATATATATATATATATATATATATATATATATATATATATATATATATAAATATATATATATATATATATATATATATATATATATATATATACAGTATATGTGTAAATATATATATATATATATATATATATATATATATATATATTTACTGTATATACACACGCACATTTATATAATATATAAACATCCATGTGTTTACAGTAAAGAATAAATGTATTCTTATCTTACCAATTATAGACAAAATTTACTTTGACAATATTCCTGAAATCCTAACCTAAAAAAGTCAATTGATTCTTTATCTCAAACTGCCGGACAGAGATTTCGTCGCAATATGCTTGCAAACAGAAACTTTTTTTTTTTTTTTTTTTTTTTTTTTTTTTTTTTGTGGATAAACGATTTCCTAACAATGTTTGGCCAGACACAAGCTACTATAGGTTACAGCCGATTCCTGAAAATAAATTATGAAAATGAAATGGTGCAATAATAAAGAAATTAATTCTTATTTATTTTCTACTTTCGAGAAAACGTATTTTAGTCCCACTCTGTCTTCCACTATTGATTCTATCCAAATCTGAATTACGACTGAACATCCAGCTGGAACACAAAGACAGGGCAATGAAGCTCGAAGCGTAATCCTATCCGCTGATGAACGTCGCATAAAACGAGTCTGCTAATTATACATTCTATCAAGAGTTTGCCGGTCTCGCTAAGGCTATAAAAATTAATGGGCGCGATTGCATTGGCACTAAATGGGCCCTGCAATCTCACCCAGAGTAATCCGTCTTCATAAATGCAATGCCTCCGGTTCCGAACAGAGGATTGTAGCGTAGGTGCGTTGGAGGTTATTTTAAGAGAGGTTTTTTTTTTTATTGGAGGCTAAAGATGGGATTGTTAAAGTTGCAAAAACAGTACTAACGCTGAGGCAGTGCAACGAGGTACGGCACCGAAGATCTCATAAAAGTGTTTTTGTGAGCCTGTTTGAAGATGGTGGGACAAATAAAGGGAAAAGGAAGCAAATCATTAGGTATTTATAAATCGGTTATTTTATGACTTTGGGCCATATAGCCCAGCGATGGGTCCTACAATGCCATTCAGCACTGGATATTAAGATGGAAGGAAGCAAGCATGAACCGGGTGCAGTTGGAGGAAATCATTTTAGTAGAAATTTAAAAGAAAAAAAGGATGATAATATTTTGAGTACAGATGAGCCCTTGAATATGTATGGAAGCTTTTTAAACGATCACAAAGGCGGCAAAACGATCTCATATTGATGGATTAAACAAAATAAGGGCTGTCATATCACTGTGTATCTAATGATAAACCTTTTCAAGTAGAATATATATTTAAGACAATCAAATCAGGATATAATCTCGAATATATTGAATTTAAAAATACCTATCTATCTATCTATATATGTAAATATATACATATATATATATATATGTATATATATATACTGTATATATGTATATACATTATACATACATACATATGTATATATACATATATATATATAATATATATATATATATATTTATATATATTATATATACATATATACATATAAATATATATATATATATATATATATATATATATATATATAGTATATATATATACTGTATATATGTATATACATTATACATACATACATATGTATATATACATATATATATAATATATATATATTTATATATATTATATATACATATATACATATAAATATATATATATATGTATATAGTATATATATATATATATATATATATATATATATATATATATATACACGACCATTAACCTAACAAAATCCAATATAGTCACGCATGCATAGCTACTAGAGTAGCCTATATATAATAAAACTCAATAAACTTCAGATACAAAATAAAAAACCCACAAAGGGAAAAGAGAGCATATGTATTTAATAAAAGATGTGACTCTTTATGGAATTGGAATACTGTACATTTCTATTCCCGTGAAAACAACTACCATTCCAAGCTTCCCAGAAAGAGAATAATTACCTGTATCAACCAGGTGCTCAGGGTAGGCATGTCTTCCTGATAGCAGTGCTGTGTGCTGGATTAATTTTCAGGCCCAACTCCATTACATATATTGCACACGTCTGGGATTTTCGGCAGTTTTCATTTAAATAAAATTTGACTATACTCTCTTTTCCGTTAATGGTATCAACATTTTGGAAAATTAAAGTCACTTCCTTTATTATTGTTTGCGTTGTTCATTTCCTTGTTACGACCTATTATTTGAAGTGTATTTTCTTTATTTTACTGCAAATTTTTCTTCTTACACATTTTTCATTTTGAAACATGGCAGGGCTGGTAAGTTTGTCTGTCTGTCTATCCCTTTTCCTCTATTAAAACTACTATCAGTTACGCAAAACCAATTATCATTTCTTGTGCTCTCTCTCTCTCTCTCTCTCTCTCTCTCTCTCTCTCTCTCTCTCTCTCTCTCTCTCTCTCTCTCTCTCTCTCTCCTCCATTGCATTTATCATCACATGTCCCAGTCAGCTCTTGTCATTTTCCAGAAACAAATATTTCCTACTGTAAGTTTTAGAACCTTCGCCATTATCGATTTTCAATACTTTCATATTACTGTTTCCCACCCATCTTTACTCCAATTCTCCCTTCTCTCTCATATCCACCCCAGTTAACCCCGGGGTCCTACATCTCCATTTTTCCATCTGATATCCAATACTGCGTACTCATACTTCTCTTCCGCTGATTTTTATCTGGGCCTGAAATGGAGGCTATTTCCATCAGCGGTGTCCTTTTGATTCTCTATCAGATTCCCGGCAACTTTTCTTATTTAGAATACCTTTCATGGATTACTGGTAATTCTTTAGCTATCTACCTATAATATATATATATATATATATATATATATATATATATATATGTGTGTGTGTGTGTGTATATATATATATATATATATATATATATATATATATATATATATATATATATATATATATATATATATATATATTCGGATATTGACCGTTGGCTTGTTTTGAATAACCTTCCCTTGATTAATTCACCAAACGTTTAACTGGGCTTCACAAGGCACTAGAAGAGTTGGAAGACCCGGGCCAACGTGGCTGAGAACTATGAAGCGCGAAGTAGGAGATGATGAATGGAGAAGTATTGAATTAAAAGCTCAAGATAGAGGCTAAATCTAACAGAGGCCCTTTGCGTCAACAGATGATGATGAGGATGCTTACTGGATATTTTTCTTAAAACCAACATTGTTGTTAGTCTTTTCTTAATTCTTTGTAATTTAATTCGAATAACTAATTATCAAACGCTGTTCATCCTTGATCCTAAAGCCTTTGCTGAATCTTTGTTGATTTGATTTAAATTATCATTTAATAAACGGTATCATTAACCCTATGTCATTTTTTTTTAATATTGGTTATTTTTGTTCTTGAAGGTTTGCTATTCCAATTGAATTATCTTTCATTAATTACCGGTCATTTTTTTTCTTAAAAGCCTTTAAATAACCTTTTCGGGTTCTATTTGAATATTTCATTAATCATTTGATATTCCTGCTCACATTGACTTTTGACAAATCTTTGTGATTAGTTATAAATGTCAATTTATTGATTGTGAGTTAAGCTTTCTCCTAAAATTCTTCATGCATCTTTGGTGAGAGTTTTAAAGATCACTTCATTGCCATCATTTGCTGACCTTATCCTTGAAAATGTCTGGGTTCTTATTTATAAAATCTTCTAACCATTCACTGTGCCAAATCATTCAAACAAATTTCGAAGTTATTCTTACTATTATAAAGCTCGAAGTCATTGAGGACTTTCAAATAGCAATTTAGAGGTACTAATAACTTTTTTCAGCCTTAAAAAATTGTTCGAGATTATCTGGTAACAATAAATTTCTTAAGCCTTTAAAAAATTGTTCGAGACTACCTAAGATTAAGATACTGACTGATATTATATATATATATATATATATATATATATATATATATATATATATATATATATATATATAAATGATAATTCCCACTCTTCTTGATTTTTTACAATCAATAGTGGATTAGAATAATACTAATCAATTGACAGATTTTTTTCTCTCTAAACACTTATAAAAAAAATCATTGATAACTTGTGATGAGTGTTTTATTTTTACTTTAATTATACAACCAATAATTAATTCAAGTTGACTACAGATGATTCTTACACAGATACATTTACGGGAACCTTAAGGACACTCTACACATTAACACATGTAATACTTGACCCTTTATAGACACTGCTGATCATAATCAGGGATTAAATAACAATTAATTAGACATACTAAAGGGGGACTCAGTAGAGCGCAGACCTCCGCCGCGGAAGCTTATTTCTCCACCTTTTGTTCGACATTGATCTTTGACCTTAACCTGTATTAAATGGTGTGGATTTTCATACACACAAGTATGAACCAAGTTTGAAGTCTCTGTGACAACAATGTCCAAACTTATGACTGATTACGTGAATTGGACATTTTAGTTGACCGTGACCTTGACCTTTGACCTTGATCTTCCAAAATTTAATCATTCCGAGCATTTTACAAAACAGTTAATGCCTGCAAGCTTCATTACTCTACGATAAAATTGCACCCAGGAAGCTGTTCACAAACACACACACACACACACACACACACACACACACAAAAAAAAAAGGGGGGGGGCGAAAACATAATCTCCTTCCAACTTCGTTGTTGGGGGACATATACATCAGTATAAATTTTAAGTTTTATATCCTTTCCATAATGTTTAAGTTTAAACCTTGTATTTCTTAAAGAAATAGCCAAGTAATTACATAACCAAAATATCATTAAAAAATAGCGCCTCTTTCATATGTCGAGAAAAGCCATCCACACGCGTTTTATTCAACCTAAATATGATGTCATATATTTTTTTATGGATTGGATGTTTGTTTGAATTTTTTTTTTTTTGGGGGGGGGGGGTATGGGGAACCATCTGATCCCTTGTCATTTCCATTGTGTAGGTCATCGAGAATAAGTAATCACTAGCATTCACATGGCTCACCTAACACCTCTCACCTCCATGAGTACAGGTACTTAAACTGCTTTTCACTGGAATAAGATTCTAGTAGTTTCCACCAGATCTGAGTTCAACTAATCTATTAAAAAATTCAATCTAGTGTCTGAATTCATAATCTACAAAAAAAAATTAACTTTCTCTGTTTTATGATAGGTATATAATTAAAAAAGTATATATAATCTAAAACGATGTTACCCCATGAGTAACAAATAAATTAGAAGAATTATATAATTATCAATTTTAAGCTTGAACCTTATCTATCAAACCTTACCAAAATGAAATATTTTAAACCATTTTACAAAACCCTAAGGATTAATCTGTCTGTTTAATAATAGCACACAAATCCTATTTTATATCACTTCCTCTTGTTTTGTTAAAGTTTTTATAGTTTATATGTGATATATTTATTTTAATGTAGTTGCTCTTCTTAAATTATTTCATCTTTCCTTGTTTCCTTTCCTCACTGGGCTATTTTCCCTGCTGGCGCCCTTGGGCATAAATTATAGCATCCTGCTTTTCCAACTAGCATTTTAGCTTAGCATGTAATAATAATAATAATAATAATAATAATAATAATAATAATAATAATAATAACGCAATCCTGTATAAGAATATTGACTTCTTTGAAACTATTTCACGATGGCATAATGAGCAAAAGGAGTTTATTTTCCTGGCATATATATTTTTCAGTCGATAGATCCGAAAGGAAATAAAATTCTTTCCTTGTTCCATGAGACACTGCTTAAATTCCCCGTCGAAGTTTTGGTTTAAATTTCCTAAAAACCGATTTCCCAATTCATTCACTTTACTCTTTTCCAGCAGAATGCAATTGCCTCGTATCGCAATCCATTCCAACTAAAACTTTCCCATCCATGAATTGCTTCTCTTTAGTTTCCATTGAATTTCGTGGATCTCTCTCCATCTTCCTTGTTCATCTCTCACTTTTTTTTTCTTTATTCATTAATTTTTGTTTACTTATTTTACTAAGGTTTGCCGTAAAGGATATTCTATCCTTCCATATTTGGCTTATTCGTGTTATGTTTGTTTGATTACCTGAGATCATTATTAATCCCGTATTTAAGATATTCTTTTTTTCTGATTTTTGTGTAACTATTGTACAGTTTTCTGCCTCTTTAAATAAGTCGTTTCAACTTGTTTTATAAATTCTTGTATGATATAACTGTCTTTTGTTCATTAAAATTCTAATGTATATTTGTATTCTTGTGTGATGTAACTTTCTTCTTCCATCAACATTGTGATGTAAATTTGAAGTCTTCTATTACACAAGTCAATCACTTTTGACAAGAGAATACAAGTTTTGTAGTTATCTGTCAATCAATTACAGTGTAGATGTTTTATATAAGTAAAAATATTCCAGTTTCCATATAATGTAAGTTATAAATGGGTACATTATTTTACGTCTTCTGCCCTATGTCAATAAAGCCACATATTTTTCTTAAAAAAAAAAAAAAATTGTATCGTTCACTCAACCAGTTTAAGGTATCATCAGTTGGACTATTTTATGTTATTAAATTTTCAAGTGGGGCGCAAATTCTATAACAATAATAGATTAAAGAAAAAATTAGATGTATGATATATATATATATATATATATATATATATATATATATATATATATATATATATATATATATATATATGTGAAGAGCTAAACAACTTGAAAGAAAAAAAAGAATGCAAGTTTTAAATTAACCATATTTCCAATGTGTAAATCTTTGATGAATTATTCAGACATTTTTGACATATCGCGTGAATTTTCATACCAGTCTCTTAACTAATATCACAAAAGGTGCAAACCTCTACAAATTATAAGCTTTATAGTCAATTATCCAGTTTGAATGTAACGTGAACATTCTCTATCATTTTATTATTACTATTTGGTTCCGTATCTGTCACAGCACCTATTCTACATAAAGAGTGAATTTAATTCCAGCAGCAGTCGTCCACGCCTACACCATTTAATATGAAGCAGATTCACATACCATTTGGAGGAGAGATTTCCAATTCCTTCTTTCCCGAATGTGTCTCGTGTTCAAAACTTAATTGCAATGGAGAGACTTCCCGATTGATTTAATACAATAAATTTTCGTAATATTAACCACTGCCATCAATTCATAATCACGTCTGGCAAGGAATATTTATTTATACTACAAAAGAATATATTTCTACGTATCACTATCGTGTCCCCTAAATTTTCTTGTTTTCACCTCCTCCAATTTCTGTATGAGTCTGTCCTCCCCTATATCGGTCTTTTAATCAGTGATATTGAGACCTATCAGGTATGGACAGCAGCTGAATTGGGTGTCTAGCAATGAAAGTCAGACTTCACTGGGATATACGTCAGATTGACAGATCTTAGTAATTAGTTTTTAGCTAAAATAACTCATATCGAGGCATAAGAGGCCTAGAAAATTAAGAGGGAAAATTTCTACATTAAAAGATCGCCCGATATTCTCCAGCTGACCTGCATATTGGTATATGACAGAGGGGAGGGGCATCGACTAAAGGAAATGCATTTTTGGAGGCGAAAGATCCAAAATATCATGAAAGAAAGAAATGCCATTGAGAGGGAAGGTTGAGCTTAGGTTATCACACAAGAGAGGGGAGATAAAATCGTATTTTCGGAGAGAAATTCTCCAGAGGATATCAGGTAATGTTAGGGTTTTTTTTTTTTTTTTTTTTTTTTTGTTTATTGTTAACCTAGTAAGATGGGTATTTTGTTTAAGCAAGAATTTGTTACTTCCCAATTGCTATTCCCCTTTTTTGTGTACGGAATGAAATTCCATATACTGATAAATCATAACATTTATAAATTTGGACAAAAACGCATTAGATATTTGATCGCAAGCTCATAAAATTTATATACTATATAGTGTTATTTATATATATATATATTTATATATATATATATATATATATATATATATATATATATATATATATATATATAAAACAACAAAAACCAAAAATGCAGATGTTTCTGGTCCACTTCATAACAAAAGTCACAAACATGTTTTTATTTAAGTCTGAGGTTTGGCGAGTTTTCAACACAAAGCTGGACGCACTGTCCAGCGTTGAGATGAATTGGTGATAGTGGGAGTCTTTTGTCTGATATCTCACAGTAAACCAACTGTGTATGTATATATATATATATATATATATATATATATATATATATATATATATATATATATATATATATATATATATATATACATAATCTGTATAGTTTCTGTATGGTTGTGATTAATATTACTATACTCCTTTTCTCCCCTGTTTGAAAGGGGATATATGCATTTATCACTGGAAATATTGTTATTACGACACCTAACCAAATCGTATTGACAATACAGGCAGAATTTCTGGGATAACTGTTTACTAACACCATGCAATTTTCCTGCCTGTCTCTGATACGCAAGGAGTTACATGCAACCTATCAAAGTGTCAAAAAATAAATGGGAATTAACTGATTTCTATCACAAGAAAAAAATATTTTGGATATTTTGGTAGTGAAAGGTCAGTCATTAAACAGTGTAGAGTAAAATGTGCCTGAGATTATGATACAAAAATACTTAAAATTCCACGTTATTATCACTTGATTTATATATTTTTAATGTTTATTTTTCCTTTATATGAAGGAGTAGTAATGTTTAAAAAAATTAATTCATATATTCAATTCACTTTGATCATATGAAAAATCTTGCATCAGAATACAATGGTATATATTATTTTGATTACCAATTATCCCATGTCATTCAATATATCATTAAAAATATATATATATATATATATATATATATATATATATATATATATATATATATATATATATATATATAGTATATTCTCAAATGCAGCAGTTTCTAGTCCATTGTAAGACAAATGGCTAACAGACTTTTTTCCTATACCTGAGCCAAATGATTAAGAGCAACTATAACCAAATTTAGCTTTTACAACGGTTCCAGGCCTAGATTGGATATGGGTGACTGTCATAAAAGTATTCTTGAAGTTTTATTTAGGTATCGACCAAGTTTTGAAATGAGCTTCCTAATCTAGGGATTAAATTGGTGGAACTTCAAGTTCAAACTTCTTGGAAATACTATTCTGTTGAGCAGGTTGACATAAGTATAAAGACATAATTTATGACTGATCTATAACAAAGTTCTCACAGGTCTTAATATACTGTAGTTTATATATTTTTTTTTATTTCTTATATATATATATATATATATATATATATATATATATATATATATATACACACACATATATATATACACACACACACACACACACGCACACACACACATATATATATATATATATATATATATATATATATATATATATATATATATATATATATATAGTGTATTCATTACTTTTTAATTCCTCTCTCCACAGGGCTCCTCTCCTAATTGGAGCCATAGGGCTAGTAGCTTCCTACTTTTTCAAATAGAGTCATAGCATGGCATGGTTATACACATGGAGATATATATATATATATATATATATATATATATATATATATATATTATATATATATACACACAGTATATATATATGTATGTATATATACATATACATATGGATATATATATATATATATATATATATATATAATATACATATATATATATATATATATATATATATATATATATACATATATATATATAGTATATTCATTACTTTTTATTTCCTCTCTCCACAGGGCTCCTCTCATAATTGGAGCCATAAGGCTAGTAGCTTCCTGCTTTTTCAAATAGATTTATAGCATGGCTAGTAATAATAACATTATCATAATTGGCAAGTGACATGAATTGTCAGATGAATACAAAATATATAAAGGAATTACAAAAAAAAACTCATTTATATGATAGAATTATATGGGGATGAAGGAAAAGGGTTAGGAAGAATATAAATAACTGTAGATGTGGTAACATTTTACCATTGGTAATTTCGTCATCAAAAACATTCTTGTCCTGGCTTGGTTGGTTCCAGAGGAAATTAACTTTCCATTACAAAAGGTAGGTTGGTCATGGCCACGAATTTCGTCATATACTGTCATATAACTACAGTACCATGTACACAATTCAATAAGTATCTATAAATGTTTCTTTCCGGATCGGTTAGGTATTGGAATGAATGATTTCACTGGTTATGGAGGCACATCCTAACCATGGCAGAAGGCACAAGCATTCGCTTAATCACTGAATCACACACAAACACACACACACTATATATATATATATATATATATATATATATATATATATATACACACAAATACAGTATATACGTATAATGTATATGCATAAATACATATAAATACATATACTTTTTATTAAACAAAATGTTCATCTTCTGTAAAGGATGATATCAAAAAGATACATATCCTCTTCTTTTAATAAGCATTCAATGAGTGAGGTAAGTAGCCCAGCGCTCTTTTCCTCAGCCACAGCAAACCCTTGTAGCTAATTAAAGCAAGGTGGACCATTGGACAGTATCAATGAACCGATCCATGGTCCTAGCGAAGGTGAATAATATAATAAATTCTATAGCAATGCCAAATCATATATGAAGATAA
>NC_090727.1:165610005-165615005 GCF_036898095.1 Palaemon carinicauda | reverse complement strand
TTGGTTGATTAACTATTTGTTATGACAATTATGTAATAAGTTGAAATATAAATAAAAAATGTGTATGCGACATACAATGACCTACATCAATATCATGATAAAAGTAATAGATATACAATGAGGAATAAAAGGGTGTTGAGAATATATGATATTTATAATAGGTTATTGAGAGGAAAAATAATTTTTTAGCGAATTAGGTGAATCATTGAGAGAGAGAGAGAGAGAGAGAGAGAGAGAGAGAGAGAGAGAGAGAGAGAGAGAGAGAGAGAGAGAGAGAGAGAGAGAGGGGGGGGGGGGAGCCTGGTTGGATGTGAAAGGCGAGACACAATAGTGTCATATTTCCATGGCTGTCTAACAGACATGCAAATGGAGTGATGATTGAGGTCAGCAATGGCATAGTGGATGTAGATGCATAGTTTTTTTAATATGACCAAGATTTGTGAATGGGATATAAAATGATTGATGTTTACTCGTGATACTGTGCTGATTGGGACAGAGAACAAAAACTGTAAAAACTTGAAAAAAGCTTGATGATGTTAGTGATGAGAAATGTGAAAATGATAAGGTAACGGTATATGAAAACGAAGATGAATTGATGAATGTTATATGAAAGGTGACAAAGGGAAGGACATAATGAGCAATGACAAGTGTGAAGTGATTGCTTTGTAAAGGTAACTAGAAATGAAAATAATAAAAGATGCCAAGATCTGCATATTTAAACAAAAGTAATGATGATTGAAGGTATTTCGCATCCAGATCTCCCTTATGAAAGGAAAATATGTTTGCTGAATGCGTTTACAAGAGAAACAAAAACGTTAAAGCTGTTGTAATAAAATGTCTGCGTATTATTATTATCATTATTATCACTTGCTAAGCTACAACCCTAGTTGGAAAAGCAGGATGCTATAAGCCCAGGGGCTCCAACAGGGAAAATAGCTCAGTGAGGAAAGGAAACAAGGAAAAATAAATTATTTCAAGAACAGTAACACCATCTAAATAAATATTTCCTACATAAACTATAAAAACTTTAACAAAACAAGAGAAAGAGAAACCAGATAGAAAAGTAGAAAAGTGTGCCCGAGTGTACCCTCAAGCAAGAGAACTCTAACCCAAGACAGTGGAAGACCATGTCACAGAGGCTATGGCACTACCAAAGACTAAAGAACAATGGTTTGATTTTGGAGTGTCCTTCTCCTAGAATAGCTGCTTACCATAGCCAAAGAGCCTCTTCTACCCTTACCAAGAGGATAGTAGCCACTGAACAAGTAGAGTACAGTAGTTAACAACTTGGGTGAAGAAGAATTGTTTGGTAATCAGTGTTGTCAGGTGTGAGAACAGGGGAGAATCTGTAAAGAATATGCCAGACTATTCGGTGTATGTGTAGGCAAAGTGAAAGTGAACCGTAACCAGAGAGAAGGATCCAATGTAGTACTGTCTGGCAAGCGGTGTTAGATGAACTGGTAAGGTGAGAAACTACGCTACTTTGAAGTGGTAAATGATTACCAGAGGTATGGATGCGGGTGTGTGTAGGGAGGGAAAAAGCTGTGTAACATAAATATAATAGAGTTAAGAGGGAGAAAGAGAGAGGAGCTTTGAAATGAACCTAAAGGGAAAAGGTGAGATATTCTTCATCCTCTGACCTGTGGCAGAGCAGTCCCTTGAACTCTCTCTGTAATTAATTAGCGATAAAAATTATAGATATGTGAGTTTTATTAAATCCCTCAATAAAAGTATAATGTAAATACGAAAACTCATATTAAATAGACAGTAAAAAATATGATTTTATGATCTCCAAAGCAAAAGTACCGTAAATCTAATTTTGTTATAGTGCCGAGAATCAATACAAAAGTTGGAATTCATAGTTTCAAAAGGGTAGTGAGTTAAAGCTAATTAAAAAAATGAATATTTTTTTCTCTCCAAAACATACAAAAATTTACCTTTTATTTCCTGCTGCGTAATAAACTTCACTAATAATCGTTTTCTATATTTATGTATTCAGTGACTTTTGTGTCCGGCACATTCATTGCCTATCTACAATTAATAATCCTTTTTCCCCCAACCATAAAGAGTTGGAACTTTTCAGCTTTCTTTTTATAAAAACAAATACACACACAGCGACAAAATTTGTCTTTCCATTCGCTTTCCAAAGGTCATTCACATTATGCGACTTTTATCTTATGTAAAAGGGATCGTATTTGAAATGACCTGTTTCGGAGAAAAAACGAATGAGAGAGTTGTTTACCTCATAATACTGTCCGTCAGAGCAGAATAAAGAGGAACTGGTGATGGCAGAGCAAAGGTGGGTAGGAGGATTCATTATGTAGAATAAATAAGGATTTTGATTTAAAGTCTTGATAAACGTAAGGGAAGAACATTTACAAATTGAGTTCTGTTGGCAGCTAAAAGTCACAAAGCAATAATAATAATAATAATAATAATAATAATAATAATAATAATAATAATAATAATAATAATAATAATATCATTATTATTGTTATTATCATTGAGCATAAATACATATTTCTATTCAGAGAAATTTTTTCCAAATTTAAGAGTAGAATAAAAAATTTAATCCAGATTAACGATTAAACACACAAAAAGAAGGTTGATCAGTTAAAGTTAAAATAACATAAATGAATAAAATTCATTCCCAGAAAAGAAAAGTATTTCGAATCTTTAAGCAAAATTTGCTAGCACATAGAGAGAGAGAGAGAGAGAGAGAGAGAGAGAGAGAGAGAGAGAGAGAGAGAAAGGGAACAATTAATCACCCACTCCCTACAGTAATGTAGTTCTATAAACTTTCCCCCATCTGATAACAAGGGCAGAAGTTTATTCACTACCCAATTAGTATGTAAGATGGAAGACTTAACCTTTAGCGTAAACAAAAAAAGTTGTGTACACAGAAATCCGACCATTGCCGAATAAGGCATTCCCACTTATGACGGGTCAATGATTTGCGTAAATAAATAATAAATCTGAGGAAATCGTGGCATTGAGAGGGATTTATCATTTAGGGGTAGAGGGAGCGAGTTCAAGTGCACGTTATATGAACAAGAAATTTAAATAATTTTCTATACGTATAGGATATCTTAGTGATATTCTCACACGAGTCTCCATTTGCATAATTTCCCCAAGGCATTTATTATTATTATTATTATTATTATTATTATTATTATTATTATTATTATTATTATTATTATTATCATTATCAAAAGGAGGAGATTTGCTAGCTCGACTCTTACAGAGCTGACCCGATTAAATTCGAGAATAAAAAAATATTCATATTGATGCTTAAAAGTAAATGAAATAATTAGTAAATATATTGGATAGAATAATAAATAAATTATGAAGTAAAAATCTTTAAACAAATCTATATCTCATCTATAAAACATGTGTGCCTTAAAAAAGTTAAAATCCCCAAAAAACAGAAAAGTTCTCAAAATCCGATGAAAGGTATTTACAGATTATGTGATTTAGGTCATAAGGCCAAGTGCAGAAACATGGTTTAATTTACCGTGGCCCTTTTATATAAATAATTATTTCAAGATATAATGAAAAAAAAAAAATCTTCCAATTTTAAACTATATTTTTCAGTCAACATACATAAACGAAATTTTATTCTTTTAACATTTTAGACTTATGAAATGATGATTCACTTTCAATCTAGTGTTATTGAATAATCTATAAGAAGACCAAATCAAACATTAGCAAAATAAATGTAAGAAAGACTCATTACGCGGTTTCTGTCAACAAAACTCAGTACTCAACTTATATATATATATATATATATATATATATATATATATATATATATTATATATATATATATATATATATATATATATATATACTTCATGAACAAGCTTATGGAGTATAATATCTCCAATTAGGTAAACATTGAGAACGAAAAGATTATAAGATATAAGCTAAACCACTAATACTCAACTAGAAGTTGTACACCTTTCAACAATATTCAACTGTTAATTAGCTAAACTGTTATTTCAATATTCTGCTAGTTCTTCTTTTTAATCATATCAATATGAATATTAGTCATGATAAGTATATAATATACCAATTATGACTATTATTGTCATACTTTGATAAAATATATAACAACAGAAATAATCATATTTTTTTTTTTCAAATAGCTCTTCGCTGCATGATAGCTACATTTCAGCGTTAGAAAAATTTATATGTATATACTCATCATAACAAGCAAGAATATTTCACTGGTGACAAATAGTCTTACTTGACGCCTGAAACCCACAGGTTGTTGTGGGGGATAAAAACGACCGTAAATTCTGAAGCCTGTTAAGCATGTAATCAAGGGCGCAGCAAATTGAATTACTATATAACTCAAATATCTGGCGAACGTTAAGCACAAATATATTGCATTAACCTTAATGGAATGTAGAAATAAGAACTAAAAGTAAAAGAGAAACGCAACAATATAATTAGACATGATATTTAAAAAACAAGAGAGAGAGAGAGAGAGAGAGAGAGAGAGAGAGAGAGAGAGAGAGAGAGAGAAGAGAGAGAGAGAGAGAGTAATCTGATACAAGGAGAAATTCATATATATATATATATATATGTGTGTGTGTGTGTGTGTGTATACTGTTTATACAAGCTTCCCGGACCAGGGTTCGACTCCCGGACAGTTAGAAGCTCGTCTTTGTGTAATTTCGCATGGGGCTCTGATCCCGAGGTCGTTAAGAGAATCCAGACATTAATGTATAAAAAAATATATGGCTTATTTGAATATAAAAAACACGTCTAGATGTACAAAAATTATAATATATACATATATATATTTATATATATATATATATATATATATATATATATATATATATATATATATATATATATACTGTATATATATGTGTGTGTATAAATATAAATATAAATATATATATATATATATAAAGAGAGAGAGAGAGAGAGAGAGAGAGAGAGAGAGAGAGAGAGAGAGAGAGAGAGAGAGAGAGAGAGAGAGAGAG
>NC_090727.1:165595005-165600005 GCF_036898095.1 Palaemon carinicauda | reverse complement strand
TTTCATAGGCTTTAATAAAGATAAACACCCTGTCTCATTTTGAATAATCTACTGGCGTATGCTCATACTCTTTCGGTTGCTATGACATCTCATGCTTCATATCTTACAATATAAGGGGTTTACAGTATATAACAAAGGATATAACACCATATGATGTGGCATAGCCCTTCATAATAATTTTTTTTCACCTAACTAACATACATTTTAATTTCAAATTATCTTCAATTATTTCATTTATATGGATATTCTACTCTAGAGCGGTTTCCAGGCAAATTCGTGATATTTTAGCCTGTTTCATTAGGAATACACAATAATACAATTACTATTGACCTCAGCTAGTATATAATACAATCTAAATAATACTTCTCTCAACCTAAAAGTTCAGTCTACAAACAGCCAGTTCTTTAACTATGGACTTGCTAAGCCTAGATCTCAAGCCAAAAATGTCAATGAAATAGTGTTTACTATTAACATAACCGCACGAGATAATAGACTGAGATATGACTGAAGTGGCAAACGGCTAATTGATGACAATTTATACATTCATTTAAGATCACGCCCAAAAAGAGCATAAAAAGAAGAGGAGAAGCCTAGCTAACCTGGATGAAAGTACAAAAGGTGTTTTATTGCAAAGAGAATGCTAGAACGACAAGACTATACAAGCTATGATGAATGACGGCGCTCAAACGGTGGTAGAAACCGGAGCCAATGTGTTTTACAATTCTAGATTGCAGTGCACAAGAAAGGGCAGCCCTGAAGACACAGCATCGAAAGGTTGCAACAGGACGGAACTAATCGGAAAGGATGCCCTCTTAAGAAGAGCAGAAGATGCTTCATTATTATTATTATTATTATTATTAATTGCTAAGCTACAACCCTAGTTGGAGAAGCAGGATGCTATAAGCCCAGGGGCTCCAACAGGGAAAATAGCCCAGTGAGGAAAGGAAACCATGTAAAATAAAATTCTTCAGAGGAGTAACAAACTATACAAACTATAAAAACATGAACAAAACAAGAGGAAGAGAAACAAGACAGAACAGCGTGCCCGAGTGTACCCTAAAGCAAGAGAACTCTAACCCAAGAAAGTGGAAGACCATGGTACATAGGCTATGGCACTACCCTAGACTAGAGAACAATGGTTTAATTTTGGAGTGTCCTTCTCCTAGAAGAGCTGCTTACCATAGCTAAAGAGTCTCTTCTACCCTTAACAAGAGGAAAGTGGCCACTAAACAATTACAGTGCAGTAACCCTTTGGATGAAGAAGAATTGTTTGGTAATTTCAGTGTTGTCAGGTGTATGAGGACAGAGAAGAATCTGTAAAGAATAGGCCATACTATTTGGTGTATGTGTAGGCAAAGGGAAAGTGAACCGTAACCAGAGAGAAAGACCCAATGTAATACTGTCTGGCCAGTCAAAGGACCCCATAACTCTCTTATGGTAGTATCTCAACAGGTGGCTTGACCAAAAGTTGTCTTGAGAAACGAGACTGCTCAAAGAGGATTTGAATTAGAGACCAAGAAAACCACACAATATAGGCTGGACTGAACTAGCAATGATGGTCCTGAGCAAATGAATTTGATTACGTTGCAGCAGTGAGACCATGTACTGTATTTCGAAGGATTGGGGGAACTGGTAGCCTGGCCATGAACTCCTGTGAAGCATAATGAAAGGTCATCCTCGCATTTCAAATTAATCTTGTAATTCCAATTTTTCAAAATTTCAAAACAGTCTCAGGTTTCTATTTAAAAAAAATTGTTAATTTATTCTGGAGTTTCCACATACTTTTGTATTTTTAACTTCTACCGTCATATTCTTTACGCTGAGGTGTAATTCCATTGATAAACAATTGTAGCAATGACGAAGAACTATATGACAATTGTTCAATATAGCTGTCGGCCACAGATGAGAAATGTAACAACATAGATGTAGTTTCTTCTCTTTTCCTCAACCCTAAAATTATATTTGTCAAGTTGAAGAGAAGTCTTCGGATTTTGGTCGCCACACATAATGAAACTGCTTACGTTAGAGTTTATGCCTTTCTTTGTGCGTGTGTGTGTGTGCATACACACACACACACACACACACACATATATATATATATATATATATATATATATATATATATATATATATATATGTGTGTATGTGTGTGTGTGTGTGTATATGTGTGTGTGTTTGTGTGTACGCGACGAACAAGCAACCCCCTCTCACCAGGCCATGAATGCCCCCTTTTCTCTTACCCGAGGAACGGGGAGAGCTGAGCGTGACCGAATATATATATATATATATATATATATATATATATATATATATATATATATATATATATATATATATATATATATATATATCCAGACACTAGCTCTTTATTATATAGGGGAGATACATATTACTGTATATGACGCAACTATCTTCGTGCTTGGAAATTTTAAAATACCAATGGGAAATTTATGCCGTGAGGCAATGAGCAATATGGAATCCCATAATACGGATCGTCGATAGCCATTATTATTATCATCATTATCATTAGTAGCTAAGCTACGACCCTACTTGGAAAAGCAAGATGTATTAAGCCCAAGGGCTCCAACAGGGGAGAATAGCCCCGTGAGGAAAGGAAATAAGGAAATAAACGATATAAGAAGTAACGAACAATGAAAATAAAACATTTAAATAACAATAACAACATTAAAACAGATATTTCACATATAAACTTTAAAAACTTATGTCAGCCTGTTCAACATAAAAACATTTGCTGCAACTTTAAACTTTTGAAGTTCCATTCAACTACCCGATTAGGAAGATTCTTCCACAACTTGGTCACAGCTGGAATAAAACATCTGGAATACTGTGTAGTATTGAAATATTTCAAACGAGTTGAAGGGGGAGCTTGCAAAAGGTTAAAGTGTTGTAGTTCACTCCCTTTATTTCATTACGGTTTTAACTTGTATGAAATCAATTAGTATCGCCATTTTCATTAGCTTGGTTAAAACCTAAAATATTTATTACTGGTTACAATGAAATTTTCGGAACTAACAGCCAGTAAATTTGTTCTCTCTTTATCATTATATGTATGCATGTACGAAAGTAAATACACACACACAAACACACACACACATACATATATATATATATATATATATATATATATATATATATATATATAGTTGTGTACGCGACCCTTAAAAATGATGGGTAAATATTTAAATAGACATGCATATACACATATTCAACCCTTTCCCTCATCACTCTTTCCTAACTACAACTCGCCAGTTTAGGTAATTTGTGGGAAATTGTTGTTTTCCGAGTGGTTGTCGTTGGGCGTGACAGAATATATATATATATATATATATATATATATATATATATATATATATATATATGTATATATATATATATATATACATATATATATATATATATATATATATATACATATATAATATACATATATAAATATATATACTACATATATATACGTGTATATATACACACATATATATATATATATATATATATATATATATATATATATATTATACCGTATCTATAGTCAGATACTTGCTCTTTATTGTATAAGGAGTTATAAATAACTAGGTCAAAAGAAAAGATGAGAATCAGTAGTAGTTAATGTGGAGTAGATGTAAGAAAGGACACATGAGACATGCTTGTAGAAATTGCTGAAATAAATAATCTAAGAGTCACGAACACTATTTTTTTTTCAAAAAAGAACAGAAAATAGACATGGAAAATCCCAAATGGAGAAATGAAAAACGAAAAAGATTTTATTCTCAGTGAAAAAAAAGTTAATATAGTTAAGGATATAGCAGTGTTAAACAAGTTAAAGTCCAGTGACGATAGAATAGCGAAAGTAAAATTTGTCCAGATCTAAGAAAATTAAAAGAAAATTAAACTAATTTTCAGAAAGAAAATAAATATTGCTGTGATATGAGAAGACTCTGATCAGTTTAGTTTAGTAATAGAATATAGGTACTCCCATATACATGATGAAATAAAAGAAAGTGATTAAGAAACGGATAGTAATTTAAAAAAATTTTGTATTGGAAACTGCACAAGAGATAGGTGTAAAAGTTCCTAAACAAAATCATGGAAGTTATCAAAAATCACCAAAACCTAATAAAGAAAAGATGGGAAATGAAGGTAAAATCCAAGAGAGATGCAATACATTTAGCAGATCTATCCAAAACAATAAATGAACTAAAATCCAAAGACATTCGTGAACACAATCAGACCAAAATTGGGGGGAAACAGTAAAGAAATGAATAAGCTTCAAGTTAATGAAAAGAAGACTTGGAACAAAGGGCCAATAGATATTTGCTTTAAAGGATTAAAATGGAAATATCAACAAAAGAGATGGATCGATAATAATTGCAGAGGATTTCTATACAATCCTATACAACCAATAAGAAATAACGTTGCTATTGGAAATAATGAAACACCTGTCCTGATAACAGAAGTAACAGTAGGAGATGTAAAGAAAGCAGGCACGAAAAGAGGTAATACAGCAGGAGATGATGGCCTAAAAATTGATTCAATAATAGATGGAGGAAAATGCATTGTAGTAAAACTCGCTAAATTTTACACAAAATGTTTGCAAGCATACTCTATAACTACAGCTTGGAAAAACTTTATCCTTATACTAATTCACGAAAAGGGAGACACAAATGACCTAAAAACTATCGACCAGTAGGTTTACTCTCAGTTTTATATATACATATATATATATATATATATATATATATATATATATATATATATATATATATATAAAATATTTACAAAGATCATATAAGGCCAAACAGAAAGACAGGTAGAGTAATCAATCAAGAGAGAAGGTAGGCTTTAGAATCGAGTTTTCAACAATTGACTATATCAGAGAATGGAAAAATCAGCAGAGTATGACAAACCACTATGTAAGACATTTATAGACTAAGAGAAAGCTTTTAATTCTGTAAAAAAAATTAGCAGTAATGAAAGCATTT
>NC_090727.1:165575005-165592505 GCF_036898095.1 Palaemon carinicauda | reverse complement strand
ATATATACAACTTGAATAATTTATTTAAATCATATATCATTCACTGCATCTCCTTGTACCAAATATTCAAAGGATTGGATTATTTCATGCTTACAATAAAGATCGTATTTCCGCTTGGACAAATATTTATGAATAATCTTATCTCAGGGATAGGATGCTTGTCAAAACCCGAGTGAAGAAGGCTAGCTAAACGTCCGCACAATAGACGTCTTACTAAATATCATAGCAAAAGATGAACGAGTAAGAAGGAACACAACTTTATCCTTGAAACTAGTTAATTTGGAAAGGTAGCCTTAGTTTCAAACATGACAACATATAAACGGAAAAGTGACCAGGCTCCTTGTTTTCTGGGACCCTGTACATTAAGTAGAATGCATATTACGTAGAATGGAATGAAATGGAATTCATGGCATATGGGGGACACGACCTGGCACTTGGTCGGAGGAGTCCATTCAGTGTCTTGATACCTTGGTCAAAACGGCAGTCTACCACCGTTTTCAGTTTTTACTGTGATGGTACAATATAATATTTTGTCAAGCAATAGCTATATGGGTACAGTATAAAATTTTGCTAAGCGATAACTGTATGGGTACAATATAATATTTTGTCAAGCGATAACTGTATGGGTACAATATAATATTTGTCACGCAATAACTGTATGGGCACATTTTAATATTTTGTCAAGAGATAACTGTATGAGTACAATATAATATTTTGTCAAGTGATAACTGTATGAGTACAGTATAATATTTTGTCAAGTGATAACTGTATGGGTACAATATAATAGTTTTTCAAGCGATAACTGTATGGGTACAATATCATATTTGTCAAGCAATAACTGCATGGGTACAATATAATATTTTGTCAAGTGATATGTATATGGGTACAGTATATTTTGTCAAGCGATAACTTTATATGTACAATATATTTTGCCAAGCGATAACTATATGAGCGGCAATATAATATTTTGTCAAGCAATAACTGTATGCACACAATATAATATTTTGTCAAGTGATAACTGTATGGGTACAATATCATATTTGTCAAGCAATAACTGTATGGGTACTATATAATATTTTGTCAAGTGATAACTGTATGGGTACAGTATAATATTTTGTCAAGCAATAACTGTATGGGTACATTATAATATTTTGTCAAGTGATAACTATATGGGTGCAGTATAATATTTGTCAAGTGATAACTTTATGTGTACAATATACTTTGTCAAGCGATAACTATATGGGTGCAATGTAATATTTTGTCAAGCAATAACTGTATGGGTACAATATAATATTTTGTCAAGTGACAACGGTATGGGTAAAATATAATATTTTGTCAAGTAATAACTGTTAGGGTACAATATGATATCTTGTCAAGCGATAACTTTGTGGATAAAATATATTTTGTCAAGGGTTATTTTATGGGTACAATATACTTAGTCAAGCAATAACTGTATGGGTGCAATATATTTTGTCAAGCATTAACTGAATGGGTAGAACATAATAATTTGTCAAGCGATAACTGTATGGGTACAATATACTTTGTAAAGCGGTAACTTTATCGGAACAAAATACTTTGTCAAGTGATAAATGTATGGGTATAATATGATATTTGTTCAGAGATAACTTTATGAGTACAATATATTTTGTCAAGCGATAACTGTATGGGTACAATACAATACTTTGTCAAGCGATAACTTTACGGGTACGATATTCTTTGTCTAGCGATAACTTTATGGGTAGAATATATTTTGTCAAGCGATAACTGTATGGGTACAATACAATACTTTGTCAAACGATAACTTTATGGGTACGATATTCTTTGTCAAGCGATAACTGTAAGGGTACAATATAATATTCTGTCAAGTGATAACTATGGGTACAATATAATATTTTGTCAACCAATAACTATGGGTACAATATAATATTTTGTCACGCGATAACTGTATATAAGTAAGAAGGTACAATATAATATTTTGTCTACTGGTAGCTGTATGGGTACAATATGACTTTGTTCAGCGATAACTGACTGAGTGGAAAGTCTAAAATAAACTGCTCAATACAGTGCAGTATTATAAATGTCGCAACGTGCTTGCAATTTCAGTAATGTTGTAACAAGTACAATATTCATCTGGTCATTAATAACGTCTGAATGCAATTGTCAAACGGTACAAAAAATTAAAGACTATTGGTAAGACCAATGCACATTTGGGAAAAAAAAAATTTCAAATGTAAAATGTTATGGAGGAACATACAGTACATGTACAGTTCTATTGTACATTACAAGTTCACTTAGGGAGTCATATGCTTTAAGCAACCTCTGTGTAATTCGGACTTTGTTCCCGAAAGTATGTCTGGGTAGGAATCTATTCTTATACGGGTAGTCTGATATGGAGTAAGATAAGATTAAGTTGTTCATCATGTAATTCAATCTATTCTTTATCAAGAGGAAACGCCAACATAATGCAAATCATTGGTCCACTAAAATTTCCATTTCAAAGAAAAGTAAAATCCAGTTAAACAAAATTACATTTTACATATAGATGTAAGCCAGAAGATTTTCACTTTGCCTTCCACACCTTACATATATTAGGGTGCAAGTTTCAAGGTACTATAACTCGGATCTCTACTCTTAGAACTTAACGTTCAAAATCACATTTCAACTTGAGCAGATTTTGAATTGAATTTTTATTTTCCCAATACATATGTTATCGATTAGAGAGTCATAATAAATCATTTTATTAATGTTATCGATTAGAGTCATAATAAATCCTTTTATTAATAGCATAACTTCATAAAATTGTATATCAATTAGTATCAAGTAAAAGTCTCAATCCTCAAGAGTTTATGTCATTATCATTTCATAAAGTATGATTACTCCTCAAGAGTCATGTACATTTTTTAATTTCATTTTTTCCATTGGATTGGAAAAAATGTTACTTCTTATCATTCCTGACTTTGAGTTTTTCCTCATTTCATATATTGTATCATAAATTCATCAAGATACATAAAAAATTTTGTTTTCACTAACTACAAAGGAAACTTCATCATCACATAGAATTCAGAACCAACTTTTTACACGCCTAACACAGATATCTATCTCCCCTATACAATATTTTCATCCCATCACAGCCCCTTCGAGATAACGAAGCCACGCCAATGTCAACGAATTGTTGTACCCAATAAATCATCACTGTTTATCTTGCTCTCGTCTCCACGCCGACTCAGCATCTTCTCCCCTGGGGCAAATTTGGTTTATCCAAGACACTCTTCATTCCCAACAACGTGACCACCGTGGTCTTTCTTTCCCTTGATTCCGAGGTTTGAACCTTTCCCCTCCACTGATGACATTTGGAGACAATCTGGGGGCAGGTTTAGGTTTTATTTTGATGACCACGGTGGTTGTCCTCGTATTTATTGGATTAGGAGTAGCTGTATTCGTGATGTCAGGAGATCAGCGAAGAACACACAACGGCTTTTTTTACTATATATGTTACACAGATAGAGAAGCACAGTCATTTCCACTATATGTATGTATGTATGTATGTATGTATGTGCTTATCATTATGTGTCTGTGTGTAAATATTATAAAAATACACACACTTATATATAAGTAGTATCACGATTTACGAGTAACTATAAACACAAGCAAATCGATATGAGCAAAAAAATTCAATTTAGTTATGAGCATTAAATCGGTCTTCGTGTAAATATTCCCCTTTGTATGAGCGTATTTAACGGACAAATACTTACAAGAATACCATGCGATGCCCAAAAGCGGTCCCGCTGCAAACGACACTTGAACTCTCATCCCTTCCTTGTTCAGATCTAAACAGAAATTAAACTCTTTCATCCTGAACAGTACATGTACCAGCATTATCTATAGTAATTGTGAACGCGTCTTAGAACTGTTCTAAATAGAGTTGTGATTGCGCGTTCTAAATTGAATTGTGATTGCTAACAGTACAGTACTGTGCCTGTACAATTGCCGTCCAAGATGATTAAAAATAGATTGTAAGACGAAGGAGAAATTATCATAAAGGTCAAACAAAAATTTTCAAGAAGTATGAAATTTTTAGACTCATTTCAGAAGCAAGTCTTCTGAAAGCTATTTAACTTTTATAATGACATCTTCGCTTTTATGGTTTTAATTGGATATTCTTTCATTCTCTACTTACAATAAACGACATCGGCGTCAATGACCTTTGACGTCAGGATGCCAGAAAACTTCAAATCAATCAATAAATCAATCAAGAAGTATAATAAAGGCGCGAGTGTGCCAGGCTTGGCAAAAACGCACAAGCGTAAATTTCCCCGATTTGTATAAAAGTAATTGATGTTGCCAAAGTTGCACTGACATTGATGAATCAAAAGCACCTACTTTTTCTTGATAATTTTGAAAGGTTGTTGTTCATCCTGTTCACTGAGGAGCCGGTAGCAGGAGATACAATTGCTAAGAACATGATTGTAAAAATCAAAGGTATTGAATGCTGACATTGTTAAAAACGAACAAGGTACATCAGCAGACAAAGAAGAAAAATTCAAGGGAAGCCGTGGCTGGATTGAAAATTTCAAGAGAAGAACTGTCATCCACAGCGTTGTGTGACATGGTGAGGCTTTGAGCTCCGGTGTCAAGCAGCAGGGGTATTTACAGTAGAATTTAAGAGGTTTTTCGATTCTGTGTCTTACATGCCGAAGTAGATACCAAAGAGATCTTTTTATACTGCAGAAGAAAAAAGGCAATTCCTGATCACAAACACAGGAAAGACCATCTATTCCTGCTGTTCTGAGTTAATGCTAGCAGGGATTGTAAAATCAAACCTCTCAAGGTGTGTTTCTCATTTAATCCATGGGCCTTTAAAAAGTACAAGGTGCAGAATAAGCAACTGAGCTTTTTTGGAGCTCAAACAACAAGGTTGTGTGACTTGTACTTTGTTTGTGGAATGGGTCAATGAGATTTTTGGTCCTGAAGTGGAAGTACCTCATGGAGAAGAACCTCCCACTCCGAGCTTTGTTGCTTATGGACAATGCCCGAGGCCATCCTCCAACCATTGAAAATGACCTAATGGAGGACTTTAAATTGATTAGCATCTAGTTCTTGCAGCTCAACACCACTCCAATAGGCCAAACCAATGCTCAGAAGGTAATCTTTAATTTTATGATGATGTTTAAAAAGACCAACCACTCCCTATGGGAGTTTTGGAAAGAATAATTTACATCGAGAACATCTTCTAAATGGGAAGGGGTCACTAACTGAACCCTAAATTCTGCGTGGAAGAAAATGTGGCCTGAATGCATTCCTAAACTCAATTTCTAGGGATTCGAACCGATCCAGGAGACAGCTTATGATGAAATTGTTTGCTGGGCAAGACAATGGGGTTGGAGGTGGACAAGGATGACAACAAACTTCTAGAAGAGCTGACAACTGAGGAGCACGTGGAGCTGCATAAGAAGCGACAGAAAAAAAGAGGGACTGAGAGACAAAACTTTTACTTTAAGTGAAATTAGGGAAATCTTAGGAATGTGGAAACCCTGCAAAATCTAGAAGAAACACATCCTCCAGATAAGGCTCTGGCAGGATGAGCAGAGAACCTATTATCTGACAATATAATGTTGCATTTTCCTATAGTTTCAAAGAATTGACAAAAGCAGTCATCACTAAATAGGTTGAGAGTGAATGTTGAACAGTAAAAGTGTAAAAAATGATACGGTTAGTGATAATAAAAGCCATTCAAAAGAGAGAGAACTCTCGATAGTTCTCCTCCTCCTCCTCATGCCAGCTATGGCTATCCTCAGATGGAAAGTGTGAGTTAATTAGTCAATATTTCTATTTTTCAGTAAGAATGATTAATTTGCATTCATTTCTAGTTAGTGGTTATAATTATTTCACTAAATTTCATTAGAAAACCTATAAAATGAGTTTATATATTAAGTATATTCATGAAAGTGCATAATGTCTTGAGTGTATTTATTTTCTATGGGATTTCTTTTTAGCGTACAAGTATTTTGGTGTGCATGGTCTCTCCCCGAAAAAAATTGAACTTCAAATCGAAGGAACAACTGTTTATATATATATATATATATATATATATATATATATATATATATAGAGAGAGAGAGAGAGAGAGAGAGAGAGAGAGAGAGAGAGAGAGAGAGAGAGAGAGAGAGAGAGAGAGATCTGTATATCTATATGTGCGTGTATATATACATATATATGTGTGTGTGTGTATATATATATATATATATATATATATATATATATATATATATATATATATATATATATATATATGTATGTATATTCAAATAAGCCATATATTTTTGATACATTAATGTCTGGATCCTATTAACGACCTCGGGATCAGAGCCCCAGGCGAAATCACACAAAGACAATAGCTTCTGACCGACCGGGAGTCAAACCCTGGTACAGGAAACTTCGTGCCTAAGTGTTATGCCACTGTACATACAAGTTTCCTGGACCAGGGTTCGACGCAAGGCCGATCAGAAGCTATTGTCTTAGAGTGATTTCGCCTGGGGCTCTGATCCCGAGGTCGTTAAGAGAATCCGGACATTAATGTATCAAAAATATATGGCTTATTTGAATATGATAAACACGTCTAAATGTGCAAAATTTATCATATATATATATATATATATATATGTGTGTGTGTGTGTGTGTGTACCAACCGTGTGTCACACGATCGTACATAAATTATTTTGTATATGTTATGCTTGTATCTGCGCTCTTCCCTCGCACTAAAAAGAACCAGAATAAACATGTCTGCGTGTTTCCTCTCTAACATTGTCTGTCTCTCGAACATGAAAATTCCTGTTGCCTTGAGGTTTTGTATATAAAGGAGAGTGTTCTTTAATAAAGTTACTCAGTTGATTGCATCCTGCCTTTGAGTCATAACTTCTCTCTCGGCCGTCACACTGGTGACCCCGGAAGTCGACTTGCTCCCACCGCCTTTCACCCCCACCCCCCTCGCCCCTCTTTCTTTGGTACTATGGCGGACTCTACGGAAGTTATTGCTGCGACTCCCCCATTGAAACTTTCATCATTCGCCAGAAGAGAGGCATTTGCTTGGTTTCAGCACGCAGAAGTCCAGTTTCGCATCAAGGGCGTGACTCACTCAACCACCAAAGCAGATTATGTTCTCGTGGCGATACCCGAGGACACCTTCCCAGAAATATCCGACTGGCTTTGTGAACAAGGAGACACCCCAATAGCGTATGACGCCCTCAAAACATACCTTCTGCAGCAGTACTCGCCGTCGCCAGCTGCCCGTATAGCAAAGCTTTTTCAGCTCTCTCAACAACCGTTGAGGGACCAAAGGGCTTCGCTTGCCCTCAGGGAAACGCTCGACTTCAACCTGCCGCAGACGGCTCTCCTCTTGAGGTGAACCTACTTCGTGCCCTTTGGATACGCCGTTTACCTGGACCTATACGCGCTGCCATACCCGATGTCGATAGTTTACCCATAAAGGACTTGATGACCAAAGCCGACGCCCTTATGGACAGCCACTTCTAGACCTCCATCAACGCCTCCACCCCTGACGAAGAGGATGCCTATTCAAAGTCAACCGAAGCTGACATGAATGCCGTAGGACATACACGCCTACCCCGTGACGTGCTGAAGCAGTGACAAAGCCACCCACCACCCACCAATCGCTCGCGTCCCCAACAAACGACTTCTACAGCCACTTACTACCTCTCATCCACCGCAGTTTTGCTACTACCACTTCAGATTCGGGGCAACCGCGAAGAAATGTGCCAAAAATTGTCAGTGGCCAAAAAACGTGTAAGTAGGCCATCGCCTGTGGCGGTGGCCTCCCGTGTTTCTAACCTTTTCTTTTTACATGATGCAGGAACGGGCGTGTGATTTTTGGTAGACACTGGTGCTTGTCGTTCTCTTTTGCCAAAGAAACTCTTCAAGACACGACGTAGTCTGTCTACATCTGCCGACGTCCGCTTGGTAGCTGCCAACGGATCTGCGATACCCACCTACGGTTACGAGAACCTCACATTATCGTTCGGAAATGGTAAATTCAATTGGAAGTTTCTCGTTGCTGACGTCACAATGCCAATCCTCGGTGCGGATTTCCTCTCTCATTTCCACGTTCTGGTCGATGTCGCCCACCGACGATTGGTCAACGCAGACTTGTACTTGTCAACACCTCTTCAACCCGCCCCCTCTAACCTTGCTCTCCACATCAGCGCACCCACGGATGACTACGCCCACCTCCTCACGTCGTACCCGGAAGTTTTCCGTCCAGAACTTCGCCAAACGCCCACGGTTCCTGCCAAGCACGGTAATTGTCACCATATCAAGATGACGGGACCCCCAGTCTTCGCAAAATTCAGACGTCTGGCACCGGAACGATTGGCAGCCGCCAAACAGACGTTCGCCGAAATGGAGGAAATGGGCCTTTGCTAAAAGGCCTCCAGCCCATGGTCGTCACCCTTACACATCGTTCTGAAGAAAGACGGCTCCCTCCGTCCGTGCGGGGATTACAGGCGCCTGAACATGCAAACAGAACCGGATCACTACCCCCTCCCAAACATTGCCGACGTGACCTCCTACCTGCACAAAGCGAAGGTTTTCTCTACGCTCGATCTTCTGAAGGGGTATTATCAGGTGCCTATGAACCCAGAAGACATCCCCAAGACTGCCATCACCACTCCGTTTGGTACATACACCTTCAATTACTCCTGTTTTGGCCTTCGCAATGCTGGGGCCACGTTTCAACGTCTCACAGATGGCATCTTCGGGGACCTCCCTTTCTGTGTATGTTATGTGGACGACATACTTGTGTTCTCCTCCTCAAAAGAGGAACACCTCCGTCACCTGCGCATTGTGCTCGACCGCCTGCAAAAAAACGGCCTTGTAGTCCGGTACGACAAGTGTACTTTTGGCACTTCGTTCTCAGGGCACCGCATCACTCCTGAAGGAGTCCATCCCCTCCCTGAGAAGGTAGCAGCCGTTCAGAGCTTCCCCGCGCCCTCGACCGTCAAAGCTCTGCAGGAGTTCTTGGGCATGATCAACTATTATCACCGTTTTCTGCCAGCCATTGCCGCCACTCTTGCTCCCCTCTACGCCTCCCTCAAGGGCAAGCCAAAGGACCTGAAGTGGGGTCCCCTTCAAGAAGCCTCCTTCTGCAATGCAAAGAAGGCCCTATCAACTGCTGCTGCTCTCACTTTTCCTTTCCCACATGCCCCTCTCATTCTCTCCACCGATGCCAGCGACGTCGCTATTGGTGCAGTACTCGAGCAGGTGGTCAACCGCTCGCCCCGCCCATTGGCCTTCTTCAGCAGAAAACTGTCCAAGGCAGAATCGGGCTATTCTACCTTCGATCGAGAATTGCTGGCGGTGCACTTGGCTGTCCGTCACTTTCGTCATTTCTTAGAAGGTACGCCCTTCGTCATTCGCACAGACCACATGCCTCTGGTGCACGCCTTTACTCGACAGTCTGATGCCTGGTCCGCCCGGCAACGCCGACATCTCTCCGCCGAGGCTGAATACAATTGCACCCTTCAATATGTCCCTGGGAAAATGAATCCCGTTGCTGATGCCGTCAACAAACACGTTGGCTGCCGTTCAACTGGGATTGGATTACAACGCCCTGGCTGAAGCCCAACGACAGGATCCAGAATATCAAGCATGTAGGACATCCTGCACGTCCCTCCATTGGGAAGACTTCCCCTCGACGACTCCAACACCACCTTCCTCTGTGACGTCAGTACTGGCAGACCACGACCTTGGATTCTTGCTCCCATGCGCTGACAGGTGTTTGATTTCATTCACAGCCTTTCACATCCCTCGCGCCGTTCTACTGCACAGCTGCTGAAGGCAAAGTTCATTTGGCACGGCATTTCTAAGGATGCTAAGGATTGGGTCCGCGCATGTACTTCTTGCCAAACTTCCAAAGTACATCGACACACGGATTCAGGAGTGGGCACCCTTCCTCGACCTCAGCGTCGTTTCGCACACCTTCACGTCGACGTTGTAGGCCCCCTACCCACATCACAAGGACATTGTTACCTGTTTACTGTCATCGACCGCTCCACCCGTTGGCCTGAAGCCATTCCCATGGAAACTGCAACATCCGCCTCATGTACATCTGCCTTACTCTCTGGATGGATTGCAAGATTTGGTATTCCTGAGCATATTACTTCTGACAGGGGAACCACTTTCACCTCTCAATTGTGGACATCATTAGCGAATCTCCTGGGCATCACCCTACATCAGACAATGGCCTACAACCCCGCTGCCAATGGAATGGTTGAACGTTTTCATCGTACCCTCAAAGCAGCTTTGATGTCCCGCTGCAAGGATTCAAACTGGTTTACTCAGCTTCCCTGGGTCCTCCTGGGACTAAGGACCACTCCTAAAGACGCCCTCGACGTCTCGGCAGCTGAAATGGTGTATGGCGACCCTTTGGTCGTCCCTGCCGAATTCTTTCCTTCTACAACCTCCTCCGATGACCTCCAGCGCATACGTCACGTCGTGGGAAAATTTACTCCATGCCGCCAGACTTACAAGCCCCCAGCGAAGCATCACATACCAACAGACTTGCACTCTGCAACGCACGTCTTCCTGCGCAACGACACTACCAAGCCACCACTAACGCCCCCTTACACGGGCCCTTTCCTTGTGATCCGACCCAGTCCGAAAGCATTCCTACTAACCATTCGTGGCAAAGAAGACTGTGTCTCCATTGATCGGCTAAAACCTGCTTATCTACTGCCAGATAACCCGCCTACAGTTCGCCTCTCTAGATCAGGGCGCCCTATTTAACATGTACAGTATGTCATTTTTAGAGGGGAGCCATGTACCAACCGTGTGTCACACGATCGTACATAAATTATTTTATATATATTATGCTTGTATCTGCGCTCTTCCCTCGCACTAAAAAGAACCAGAATAAACATGTCTGCGTGTTTCCTCTCTAACATTGTCTGTCTCTCGAACATGAAAATTCCTGTTGCCTTGAGGTTTTGTATATAAAGGAGAGTGTTCTTTAATAAAGTTACTCAGTTGATTACATCCTGCCTTTGAGTCATAACCTGTCTCTCGGCAGTCACATATATATATATATATATATATATGAATTATCATTTGTGGGTATACAAGTGCAATAATGAGAATACGCTGAGACCCAGCGAGTTTTTCAAAAATATGAAAAATAAAATGTACCTGCAATCCTTTTTCTTTCAAAGAAAACATGAAATTTCCTGATATAACTTTGAGATGCATAAACATGCAAGTAAAAGAGAAACGATACGTCAGTTTTTGATTTAGAAAAGACAAAAGAAAATAGCAAATACAATCTTGCAAAAGAATGAAAAAATATATAAAATAATCATGAAAAACATAACAAATTAAATGCAGATTAAAGAAAAAAATGAGAGAACAGGTGCCTTAGAGAAATATCTGAATATTAATAACTGATTACAATAGGGTACTAGACCGAAATATTTCGAAAATATTAGGAATCTTAGATTTTCAGAGTATTAGCAATCCAGAAACTATATAACAAATATAACTAAGGCTTGTTGAGGCTCCGATTGGTAAAGGTCTCTGCCTGGTGATCACCAGACGGGGGTTCGAATGCCACTCAAACTCGTTAGTTCCTTTTGTGTCTGCAACCTTACCATCCTTGTGAGCTAAAGATGGGGGGTTTCGGAGAGCCTATAGGTTTATCTACTGAGTCATCAGCAGCCATTGCCTGGCCCTCCCTGGTCCTAGCTTGGGTGTTTAAGGGGCTTGGGCGCTGTTCATATGATATATGGTCAGTCTCTAGGGCATTGTTCTGCTTGCTAGGGCAATGTCACTGTCCCTTGCCTCTGCCATTCATGAACGGCCTTTAAACCTTTAAAAACAATTTCCTGACTGCAATAGAACTGACTAAAAAAAGAAGGAAATTTTAACAAAACAGAAGTAATTAAAAAGTGTGTCTGATGCTTTTCACCCCCTTGACCACCCTTCTGTTTTTCCACTCAAAAGCAGAATAACAATTGTAAGAAAAAGAAATGCAAATCCTCTTCTGAAAGCAGAAATCTGCTGACACAGGTAAATCATGAGGTTTTCCCCAGATGAACACAAGGTAACAAGCGAGACTCACCTTCACACCTCTCTAGATGACCTGACTTGTCCTATTTGTCATTTTGGAATCTAATTACCAGATGGCGTTGGTATCTCAACCGAACAGCGATGGGTTGCTTCAATAATCATTTCATATTTCCTCTTTTGCTTCCCTTTTATGGATTAGTATATTCTTTTAGTTCTTGGTGTTATTTTTTAACCGTTTTTCTTAATATTTTTTTACAAGATGATCTTGTAAATGTGCAGAGGATCTATAAAGGAAAATATATGCTAATATTAGAAATTTTTATACTGATAATTTCAAGACACTGACAGCATAATTAAAAATTTTGCTTTCCAATTCTGAATAATGTCAGGAAAAAAAAAATCTTACCTTACATATGCTTCTTTCCCAATATTTATGATATCTGTAAGACCGAAGACCAATTTCCTATATTCAAATCTCTCTCTCTCTCTCTCTCTCTCTCTCTCTCTCTCTCTCTCTACATCACAAGACCCGAAATCGTCTATTGCTGAAGGAGAATCAGGAGGTAGAGAGAGGAGAGAGAGACAACAAGAGAGAAAGAGATAGCAACAAGGCAAATAAACGGGAAAGACAGAATTCAATGATAGAGGATATTGAGAGGGGTAAGAAGAGAAGGGTCCAACTGAAATTAGGAGAGGAGTTTGATAACGTAAAAGAAGAAAAGACGGAATATACAGAGATTTTGCGGAAATAAAGATACTTGAAGGCTTTCTTTGCTTTTTCATAATTTCTATCTTTCGTGATTTTTGAAGAAATTCGAATGCCTTTTACTAATTATAAAATTACCGTAGCATACAAAATATTGCTTAAGAGTAAGCAAGATAAAATATTGTATACATTATTTAACATAAAACTATTGTGTATAAACGCTAAGAGCTATGGGATTTTGTTTCATCCCTGGCCTCTTTTATCATTAATATAATTATTTCAATTTTGAATAGATTCTATGACACTTATAGAATAATGCTCAATATGGGCAAGAACACATATACTAAGCACTCTTAAGTATTCTCATTTGCTGACATTTTTAATTAATGATGGCATACACAGAATATACTTTTTGTTGTTAAACTCAATTAAACATTATTTTTTTACTCTTTCATAACTTTTGCGTGCATTTTAATCAATAGGTCTTACAACATGTTTAGTATTAAAAATATTCTAGAATAGCGATCTACAGATTTTTTGACGCCAGTTGAAAGTGAATCAAATATAAGAAAAAAAAATTACAACCTCAGGTAAAACTGGTACAAAAAATAATCTTCTTTTCACATTTAATTAAGGGAAAATTCCATAAATTTGTCAATCCTTCAAATCTGCACGAATAAAACTAAATGTTTAAAAAATGGAGCTTACATTGATGAACCAACAGCCCCAGGTTTTTAATAATAAGCAGGTAGCAGAAGATACAATTATCAGGAACATTATTAGTGAAAGGCAAATGTATTGGAAATGACATTTGGATCAATTTCTGCATGTCATCAATCCCGAAGGAATTTTAAGAGAAATTGTATATCATAACCCTGACATCTTTGACATCTCAGTTATTATCATTATTATTACTTACTAAGCTACAACCCTAGTTGGAAAAGCAGGATGCTATAAGCCATGTGAGGGCTCCATCAGGGAAAATAGCCCAGTCAGGAAAGGAAATAAATTACAAGATAAGTTTAAGAACAATAATAACATTAAATTAAATCTTTCATATTTAAACTATAAAAACTTGAAAATAACAGAGTAAAATCTTAAAATTTAATACTATAACTGAGTTTAACATGGACAGGTACATATAAAATATGACTTTGAAATCATATGGTTAAATAACCCTTTAATCTTATTAGTTTTAGGTAAAACCATTATCTTCATAGCTCAATCAAGTATTCCATTTTACCATGGTAATATACTTAGTGCACACGTACACACTTGTCCATACAAATACAAAAAGATAAATTATACTATAAACTAAGACTGAATGGAGTAAACCGCAGGCAAACACACATTCTGGCACTTTCTCGATTTGGAGCATAAATCTTTCATCAGATTTGATAAACATATAGGGGAAATCCACATTACTTGAAAAGTTTTGGCAAGTTTTTTTTTTTCCAGTACAGGTATCTTTCCCGAAAATCAAATTTATGAGAAACATAATTTAACTCAAACCGAATGTTCGAATCCCCCCCCCCCTCTCTCTCTCTCTCTCTCTCTCTCTCTCTCTCTCTCTCTCTAGTCAATTAGTCAAACATACATATTCGCCCCATCCCAACCAAACACGAGTTCATTTCATCTTTTTTTCGCAAATAAAGACTTTTACGTAAAAATACTCCAAATTGAAAATAACTTCCTGCATGTCATAATATCATGGGCAGTCTCTCTCTCTCTCTCTCTCTCTCTCTCTCTCTCTCTCTCTCTCTCTCTCTCTCTCTCTCTCTCTCTCTCTCTCTCAACATATTCATGCTCATGCACTTACTACTCCTTTTCTCGACATATCAAATGCATGTTTATGCTTCACTCTTAAAAGATATTTCGAGCTGACGCCTGAAAGCTATTTCTCATAAGCGATCTCTTTGAGCGTCCCTGAGAGCAACTTCAAGATGCCGAATAAAAATGATTGGAAGACGAGGTCATCGAGTAACTCTGAAGCTTTGACGGACAGGTAGATGAAAGAGATCGGTGGAATGTTGCGTACTTGTCAGTGCATATATATATATATATATATATATATATATATATATATATATATATATATATATATATATATATATATATATATATATATATATATATATACCAAGGCACTTCCCCCAATTTGGGGGGTAGCCGACATCAACAAATGAAACAAAACAAAAGGGGACCTCTACTCTCTACGTTCCTCCCAGCCTGACGGGGGACTCAACCGAGTTCAGCTGGTACTGCTAGGGTGCCACAGCCAACCCTCCCCCGTTATCCACCACAGATGAAGCTTCATAATGCTGAATCCCCTACTGCTGCTACCTCCGCGGTCATCTAAGGCACAGGAGGAAGCAGCAGGGCCTACCGGAACTGCGTCACAATCGCTCGCCATTCATTCCTATTTCTAGCACGTTCTCTTGCCTCTCTCACATCTATCCTCCTATCACCCAGAGCTTTCTTCACTCCATCCATCCACCCAAACCTTGGCCTTCCTCTTGTACTTCTCCCATCAACTCTTGCATTCATCACCTTCTTTAGCAGACATATATATGTATGTATGTATGTATATATATATATATATATATATATATATAATATATATATATATATATATATATATATATATATATATATATATATATATATATATATTAGTGTACTCGAGCCGTCAAATATGACGGCTAAACATTTAAATAGAAATACTCGCACTCGCATGCATTGTTCAGACCCTTTTCACCTCGACCCCATTTCGTAACTGCACCCGCTGATTAGGCAAAGGTATAGAATCCACTCGTGAATGGCAGAGGCAAGGAACAATGATAATGCTCTAGCAGCACAATGCCCTGGAGACTGACCATATATCCATATGATCAGTACCCAAGCTGGACCAGGGAGGGCCAGCAGGTGGACCTCTAGGCTCCCCCAAACACCGCCATCCTTATCTCATAAGGAGGATGAGATTGCAGACACTACAAGAAGGGACGTGGTCTGTTTGAGATTAACAGAAAAAGAAACAAGGTTCTAGAAAAAGAACTTAGTGAAATATGATAAGGATTTTGCTGATGTATGAAACAGGTGTGTAAGTCCTTGATAGTTTATCTTTTTTTATTCAATGAGTAGTAAAGGATGAGAGGAAGAGTTATACTGCAATTTGAAGTACTATTTTAAACTTATGAATTTCAATCACCATTTAACGATTTTGGATTACACTCTTTTCTGTTATCTCTAAACCCAGCCACCCTTCAAAATACTCGATCCATTAACATAAGTCTGGATTCCAGTCAGATTGCAGCGTGCATCAATTCAATCTATCATCCATTCGATCATGAATATTGCTCTCTGCATTTACTTCCTTATAGAACAACTTATTCTTAGAATACCAGACAAGATTAATTCCGGTATTTCATTTATTTCTAACAATAGCATTTATTCTTTTGAACACGTTTTTTTATTCTATCTCATACAACTGACCACCAAAAATTCTCTTTTTCCCTCCATTAAACCTCTCATCTTGCGTAGGGTGGTAGCGTCCTTGCCTGGAGATTGCCAGACTTGGATTCAAGACCCGTTCAAATTCGTTAATTCCTTTGGTCCCTGCAACCTCAAAATCCTAGTGAGCTAAGGATGGGGGGTTTGGGGGAGCCTATAAGTCTATCTGCTGAGTCATCGGAAGCCCTTGTCTGGCCCTCCTTGGTCCTAGGTTGGGTGGAGAGGTGGCTTGGGAGCTGATCATATGTAATATGATCAGTCTCGGGGGCATTGTCCTGTTTGATAGGGCAATGTTACTATTCCTAGCCTCTACCATTCATGAGCGGCCTTTGAGCCTATAAACCTACCCAGCAGTCTTATTTCTATCATAAGTAACTGCTAATAAAGTGACAGGAGACTTGGATACTGTATCACAGATATTGCAATGACATAAGATACTATTGCATGTTTCAAGGTAAGTGAGCATCTAGCAAAGGGAAGAGGAATTTGTGGATCCTTTGGTGTTAGGTATTGTTCCTTAATTGACGGGAGAATTTCATTCCATGAGGTCAAAGGCCTTCTCTCTTTTACTACTCCAGGAATCAAGGAAATTAACCATTATCATTCGTGAAGGCATAAAGATGCTAAACATATGATCTAATATGCCTTTTCTCCCCAGAATGATAAAACCTGGATCACTTTCCTGATCGAATGACTAGTGGTATAAATATTCAGTTTTATTTCTAACCTTTCATTTTCTTGAAAATAACATTGCATTCCTTCCTCTTTACAAAGGGTAGCTGAATGGCATTTCTCAGCCTTCACAATGGAAGAGTTAAATTCCTAAACACCAGTCATGGCTCGAAATGATACATTGGCGATACGATATTACAGCCTTTGAGAGCAATGGCTGAATGCTTTTTTCTTTGGCAATATGTCTACCGGTCGAATAATTAGTGCATACTAGTGCGCACGACCCGTCAAAAAAGACGGCTAAATATTCAAATAGATATGCACACATATGCAACCCTCTCACCAGGGTACGATTAACTCCTCTCCCCCTACCCGAGTGCCGGGGAGATACAAAGTAGTTATGGGTCTGGCATGCTTCTCAGCGTGACCGGATATATATATATATATATATATATATATATATATATATATATATATATATAGCCAGACACTAGCTTTTTATTACATAGTGGAGATAACATGATTCGCACAGTCTATAGA
>NC_090727.1:165567505-165570005 GCF_036898095.1 Palaemon carinicauda | reverse complement strand
GTTTCGCATCAAGGGCGTGACTCACTCAACCACCAAAGCAGATTATGTTCTCGTGGCGATACCCGAGGACACCTTCCCAGAAATATCCGACTGGCTTTGTGAACAAGGAGACACACCAATAGCGTATGACGCCCTCAAAACATACCTTCTGCAGCAGTACTCGCCGTCGCCAGCTGCCCGTATAGCAAAGCTTTTTCAGCTCTCTCAACAACCGTTGAGGGACCAAAGGGCTTCGCTTGCCCTCAGGGAAACGCTCGACTTCAACCTGCCGCAGACGGCTCTCCTCTTGAGGTGAACCTACTTCGTGCCCTTTGGATACGCCGTTTACCTGGACCTATACGCGCTGCCATACCCGATGTCGATAGTTTACCCATAAAGGAATTGATGACCAAAGCCGACACCCTTATGGACAGCCACTTCCAGACCTCCATCAACGCCTCCACCCCTGACGAAGAGGATGCCTATTCAACGTCAACTGAAGCTGACATGAATGCCATAAGACATACACGCCTACCCCGTGACGTGCCGAAGCGGCGACAACGCCACCCACCACCCACCAATTACTCGCGCCCAAACAAACGACTTCTACAGCCACTTACTACCTCTCATCCGCCGCAGTTTTGCTACTACCACTTCAGATTCGGGGCAACCGCGAAGAAATGTGCCAAGGATTGTCAGTGGCCAAAAAACGTGTAAGTAGGCCATCGCTCGTGGTGGTGGCCTCTCGTGTTTCTAATCTTTTCTTTTTACATGATGCAGGAACGGGCGTGCAATTTTTGGTAGACACGGGTGCTTGTCGTTCTCTTTTGCCAAGGAAACTCTTCAAGACACGACATAGTCTGTCTACATCTGCCGACGTCCGCTTGGTAGCTGCCAACGGATCTGCGATACCCACCTACGGTTACGAGAACCTCATATTATCGTTCGGAAACGGTAAATTCAATTGGAAGTTTCTCGTTGCTGACGTCACATTGCCAATCCTCGGTGCGGATTTCCTCTCTCATTTCCACCTTCTGGTCGATGTCGCCCACCGACGATTGGTCAACGCAGACTCGTACTTGTCGACACCTCTTCAATCCGCCCCCTCTAATCTCGCTCTCCACATCAGCGCACCCACGGATGCCTACGCCCACTTCCTCACGTCGTACCCGGAAGTTTTCCGTCCAGAACTTCGCCAAACGCCCACGGTTCCTGCCAGGCACGGTATTTATCACCATATCAACCCGACGGGACCCCCAGTCTTCGCAAATTCCAGACGTCTGGCACCGGAACGATTGGCAGCCGCCAAACAGACGTTCGCCGAATTGGAGGAAATGGGCCTTTGCTAAAAGGCCTCCAGCCCATGGTCGTCACCCTTACACATCGTTCTGAAGAAAGACGGCTCCTTCCGTCCGTGCGGGGATTACAGGCGCCTGAACATGCAAACAGAACCGGATCACTACCCCCTCCCAAACATTGCCGACGTGACCTCCTACCTGCACAAAACGAAGGTTTTCTCTACGCTCGATCTTCTGAAGGGGTATTATCAGGTGCCTATGAACCCAGAAGACATCCCCAAGACCGCCATCACCACTCCATTTGGTACATACACCTTCAGTTACTCCTGTTTTGGCCTTCGTAATCCTGGGGCCACGTTTCAACGTCTCACGGATGGCATCTTAGGGGACCTCCCTTTCTGTGTACAGTATGTTATGTGGACGACATACTTGTGTTCTCCTCCTCAAAAGAGGAACACCTCCGTCACCTGCGCATTGTGCTCGACCGCCTGCAACAAAACGGCCTTGTAGTCCGGTACGACAAGTGTACCTTTGGCGCCAACGAAGTGTCGTTCTTAGGGCACCGCATCACTCCTGAAGGAGTCCATCCCCTCCCTGAGAAGGTAGCAGCCGTTCAGAACTTCCCCGCGCCCTCGACCGTCAAAGCTCTGCAGGAATTCTTGGGCATGATCAACTATTATCACCGTTTTCTGCCAGCCATTGCCGACACTCTTGCTCCCCTCTACGCCTCCCTCAAGGGCAAGCCAAAGGATCTAAAGCGGGGTCCCCTTCAAGAAGCAGCCTTCTGCAATGCAAAGAAGACCCTATCAACTGCTCCGGCTCTCACTTTTCCTATCCCACATACCCCTCTCCTTCTCTCCACCGATGCCAGCGACATCGCTATTGGTGCAGTACTCGAGCAGGTGATCAACGGCTTGCCCGCCCATTGGCCTTCTTCAGCAGAAAACTGTCCAAGGCAGAATCGGGTTATTCTATTTTCGATCGAGAATTGCTGGCAGTGCACTTGGCTGTCCGTCACTTTCGTTATTTCTTAGAAGGTACGCCCTTCGTCATTCGCACAGACCACATGCCTCTGGTGCACGCCTTTACTCGACAGTCTGACGCCTAGTCCGCCCGTCAACGCCGACATCTCTCTGCCGTGGCTGAATACAATTGCACCCTTCAATACGTCCCTGGGAAAATGAATCCCGTTGCCGATGCCCTGTCAAGAAACACGTTGGCTG
>NC_090727.1:165557505-165562505 GCF_036898095.1 Palaemon carinicauda | reverse complement strand
TATATATATATATATACATATATATATATATATATATATATATATATATATATACACACACACACACATGCTAATGAGGAATGGAGAAGCATTGATTAGAAAATTCAAGATAGATACGACTGGCGAAATCTAAACGTGTGGGAAGAGATGATGATGATGATGATGATGATGATGATGATGAGGATGATGATGATGATGATGATAATGCTGATATATATATATATATATATATATATATATATATATATATATATATATATATATATATATATATATATATATAACTACAAATCAAGTTATATCTATGAATGTCAAGATAGAATGCTACAAGCCATATATATATATATATATATATATATATATATATATATATATATATATATATATATATATATATATACATATATATATACATTATATATATATACATATATATATACATTATATATATATACATATATATATATGAGAGAGAGAGAGAGAGAGAGAGAGAGAGAGAGAGAGAGAGAGAGAGAGAGAGAGAGAGAGAGAGAGAGAGAGAGAGAGAGAGAATGTATTCTACTTGAATTTTATTTCGGAATAAAAGCGTCAGAGTATGCATGTATCCACCCTTTTTTTACCTCTATTGTTCTTTTATTGCTAAATTTATTCTTTTGTTCTTTTGTATTTTGGGAGAGGCAGGTATTGTAGAAAGGGAAAATTAGGTTTTATATTTTTGCTCGCTATTTTGTGCCCATGACACGGGGATATGTTACATCACAGAGTATTGAAAAAAAATCTTTATTTTTAAAGCTGAAGAAAAGAGGCAAGCTGCTTTTTTTATTATTTTGCTTCGCACAATGCTACATAACGAGCATTTCTCTTTGCCTATACCTCCACATACTGCATCATTCACACACACAAGTACACACATATACCGGTACATACAGTAAATGTAATATATACATACATACAAAAACATAAACACACTCACATATATAATGTTTTATATATAATATGTATATACATATATATATAAGTATATATATATATATATATATATATATATATATATATATATGTAGATAGATATATCATCATCATCATCATCACCATCAGCCGTAAGTAGTCCACTGCAGGACAATGCCTCAGATATGTCTTTCAATTCCCATCTATGCCAATCCATACCCGCATATTTTCTTAGCCCGTCAACCATCGTGTGTGGGTGTGTATTTATAATATATATATATATATATATATATATATATATATATATATATATATATATATGTATATATATATATATATATATATATATATATATATATATACATACATATATACACACACACATGTAGAAATCATGAAGGCGGATGCAGATACGTGCTATTTATATATATATATATATATATATATATATATATATATATATATATATATATATATATATATATATATTTATATATATACATACATATACATATGTATATATATATACACATATACATATATATATATACATATATATATATATATATATATATATATATATATATATACACACGAGTAGAAATCACGAAGGCGGATGCAGATACGTGTAAGCGTATTATAGCCAAGGAAGGAAAAGAACTAATTGAAATTAATGCGTGTCTCTTATTAGTGAAATATACGGACTCTCAATAAGATTAAATATACCAAGATATGGAATTCCTCAGCAGTCAATTTCTTGACAATTCCAGATAAGTCGAATTCTTGAAAATAGGATAATACAGGATTAACCGAATACAGACAGGGCTTATACTGTCAAACTTCCTATGATCACAGAGTTGGCAGTCTACGGGTAATTAAGGTTCTTTAAATGTTTCCCGCAGAGATAATCTTTCTTAAGAAGATTTGCTTAAGACCTTAGAAATAGGTTTGCTTCTTAAGTACACCCGTTTACTTATTCTTATAGATGTATTATTTACATACATTTTCTTTTGTAAGTATTAGAGTTTAAAGTAAATACTTCACTACAATATACTGGTATTAAATGTACCATCTTACAATACATCTATCTTTTGAAGGTAAACAAAAACGGTTTATTTAACTATTTTCAAAGAATGCATAAATCACTTTCTTCAGAGCGTATGAAAACACAAAACTTTGATATATCATTTACTTTATAAAGTGTCGTGGCCACTTATCGGTAGACTATGCTTATAATACCACACACACACAGACACACACATTTTTGGACAAAAAACATTGCTTTTATGATGCATTGTCGTCATCATGGGCTGTCCATTGTTATCACAGTAAGCGTTGAAGAAAAAGTGGCCTTCAATGGCTCTGACCTTGACCTTTTAAATCTCAGTACAAAGAATGGGACCCTTACACTGGAATATGGAAACCCCGAACAAAAAATATATACCACATCTACTGTACTTTTTAAGTAATAAACCAATTTTTCATTATTGAATGATAAATGAAATAAGACATATCAATACCCCCGTTGAAAACAAATCACATCATTTAAAGAAAGGAAACTTATTTTAATAGACTCCTCATAACATAAACTACCATAACATAAAATGAGTGCGGTTTCATATCTGTACCGGTACCACCACAGCGATCTTAGAAATATAGACAGAGTACGGGTTTAAATTGGGTACAGCCAATTAAGATGGATTCGACAAGGCGGCCAGGGGGTTTATAAGTCAATTCAGTATGTAGAGAGACTTGCTAAGAAATGTACGTTCGTGGGACTGGTGATTTCAACGATCCATGGTCAAAAAATAAAGTTCAGATTTGGTTTGAAAGTGGATGATCAAGCAAAATCATAATGCACAACTATATATCTCTCGTGAAAACTAAAATCAAACTAAATTGGTTCAGTCACTGGGAAGAGAAAGTAGGTATAGAGACGATTTCACTTTAATGTAACTATATTGTATATGTATGTATGTATGTATGTATGTATTTATGTATGTATGTATATGTATATATATATATATATATATATATATATATATATATATATATATATATATATATATATATATATATATATAGATAGATAGATAGATAGATATAAACACATACATACATACATACATACATATATATATATATATATATATATATATATATATATATATATATATATATATATATATATATACACATATATATATATATATATATATATATATATATTATAAATTTTTTTGCACATTTAAACGTGTTTTTCATATTTCAAATAAGCCATATATATTTATACATTAAAGTCTGGATTTTCTTAACGACTTCGGGATCAGAGCCCCAGGCGAAATCACTCAAAGACTATAGTATATATATATGTATGTAATATATATATATATATATATATATATATATATATATATATATATATATATGTTTGTATGTATGTATGTATGTATATGTTTATATCTATCTATCTATCTATCTATATATATATATATATATATATATATATATATATATATATAATTCATCAAGCGTTTATTTGGACTCCACAACTTTACCAAAAGTTTAACTGGGCTTCATAATGCACTAGAAGATTTGGAAGCCCAAGGCCTACATGGCTGAGGACTACGAAGCGTGAAGTAGGCGATAATGAATGGAGAGGTATTGAATTAAATGTTCAAGATAGATTATATATATATATATATATATATATATATATATATATATATATATATATATATATTATATATATATATATATATATTTATATATATATGTATATATATATATATATGAATAAATAAATAAATAAATATATATATATATGTATATATATATATATATGTATATATGTAAATATATATACATACATATATATATATATATATATATATGTATATATATATATATATATAAATATATATACACAACGCGTATCTCGGCAGATTTGTTTTTTATTACTGAACAAAACCTGGCTACAATCCCTAGATTGCTGTAGGATTACCAGATCCCAGTTCTATACGCTTTGGGAAACATCAAATCTAATCTAATTCCAACTCCCCATTTGACGTCACATATAAAACTAAGCCTTTTATTCTAGCTCGACCTGTATTTCTGCAGTGACCTAAATATATTCTGAAAGTGAATATGTATGAGTATCGGTACCTTTACACCACTTAGAAACGAAGAAAAAAGGAAAATATAGATTCACCAGTGATGTCTCAAGCGAAAAAAATTGAAGAAAAGAAAACGTAACTTCAGTATTAAGTAAGCTGCATATTGAAGTAACTATATCCTCTTCTATTGCTTCTATTTTGCACGCACTTTTATATGGGTCCTTTCGTCCCCGTGTTTCTTTCAAGATATGTAGACACCCCTCTCTCTCTCTCTCTCTCTCTCTCTCTCTCTCTCTCTCTCTCTCTCTCTCTCTCTCTCTCTCTCTCTCTCTCTCTCTCCTACTCATGCTTGTATGATTATGCACTCCATTAATCTGACAAAATTGTGTCCACTCTTTCAATCTGATCAAACCATGAGACAATATTGATACACCCCTTCAATTATCATAGCATTTCTATAATGTCTTACATGTAACTCCATATTTATCACGCTTTCATTCTTCATGCATTACATAATTTACTGTACAAACTTTTTTTTTCTGCACCATTTTTCATTTTCGACCCTTCATTTTCTATTTGAGTTTGGGGTGGTAGGTTGGCTAAAGCACCAACCACCCGTTGAGATGCTACCGTCAGAGAGTTATTTGGTTGTTTGACAAGCCATATAGTACTACATTAATTCCTTTCTTGTTACAGCTTATTTTCCCTTTGCCTACATACACCGAATAGTCTGGACTATTCTTTAAAAAAATTCTCCTTCCTCATACACTTGACAACACTAAGATAACCAAAAAAAAAAAAAAAAAACTGCACTGTAATTGTTCAGTGGTCAATTTCCTCTGGGTAAGGATAGAAGACTCTAGCTATGGCAAGCAGCTCCTCTAAGAGAAGGATACAAGAAAATCAAACCATTATCCTCTAGTGTTGAGTAGTGCT
>NC_090727.1:165535005-165552505 GCF_036898095.1 Palaemon carinicauda | reverse complement strand
AGCTATGGATGGAGGAGATCTATAGGTCTACCAACTGAGTTATTAGAGCTGTTGCCTTGCTCTCCCTGACCCTACCTTGGGAGGGCTTGGGCGCTGATCATTTGTATATATGGTCAGTGTCTAGGACATTGTACTGTTCCTTGCCTTTGCACTTCATGGGCGACCTCTAAAGGATAAACCATTATGCGAAAGCCAAAATAAGGAAGGATAGGGTAGCAAAAAATTTGAGACAAAAATAAGAAAAACAAAAGATGACAGAAAATTAAAAAAAGAGCTTTAGCATGAATAAAAGCTTTTTTTCCCAGATAGGAAAGTAAGAGATCAAGTTAATGAGCAAATGAATATATTCCTATCTCACAATGGGATCGTACGCTAGACTTCAAACTAGAGGCAATGTCCAATCACCTCTATGGAAACACCATGGTGTTTGTGATACAAATGCAAGGTAGAAATTTATTTTTCTGTTACAAAATAATGGCTGTGGATTTCAATTCTATATTTACTCAGTATAAAGTATTCGAATTAAATGCTATCAGTTGAGCAAGCTGGTGGCCCGCGTAGTTAGTTAAAACTAGATGATATGTAAGAGAATAAGTTGTCTCCACAGTTAGCATTTTGATTTTGACTTCTCTAATGATTTCTGTTGGCTTAATCGGAAGGTCCTTGGCCTTTCATTAGGTGAGTCTGGGGTTGATTCCAATTTGAAGTATTCTTTTATTTCTATATTGCAAAAAAATATTACCTGTCGATTTGTAAACAAATGAATCTAAGACTATGAGATGAAAATGCTGTCTGCAGTGAATGTTGTTCTGGGTTAGTGATTTATTTTTTTTAAACGTTTGTTGAAGTGGAGGAAATAGAGGCAAAGCTAAATGGTAATAAATGAAAAGAGTTTCTGATTGAGGGCACAAAAAGGGAGGATATTGAATTACTAATGAAAAGCTAGAAATGTAGTGATAGTTTAGACAAGACAGGTCAGGGTTTCTGAGATTTGATTTACACTAGTAAAAATTACTGTAATTATAATTATGGGGAACATACTATTTTTAGCACACCGGGGACAGCTTCACAAAGTAAGATAGATGACAATAGGACTGATAAGGGAAAATCACTATTGGATTTAGACAAAAAGAGGGTGTAGAGACAGTGGTGTTTGTTATGAAAGATTTATAGGAGAAAGTAATACGAATATATAGAATCAATAAAGGCCAGACAGATAGATGAGATTTTTTTGGTAGAGAAAATAAATAGATGAGAGCAATTACTATCTCTCATGTTGAAAGCAAAATGTGCAAGAATATTTAGGCCATATGAATGAGACAATGATGAGGTGTGCCCCGGTGGCTATTTAACATATCTATAGAATCAAAGATGATCATGTGAGGGTTTAAAGGAAAAAGAAACAGATGTAAAGTGCAACGATATACAATAAGAAACTTAATCGTGCAAGGAGTAAGGAATGGTTGAATTTCATCGGTTATACAACACTAATTGGTGATCATGAGAAGAAAATGAAGACAATGGTTAAAGTTTACGGGTGTTTGGAAGAGGGGAATTTTGTGAATTTGCTGGTGTTTGGATGAGGGGAATGTTAAGTTTGCATGTGTTTGAAAACGGAGAATGCTGAGAGTCTGGAGTTGTTTAAAAAAAGAGAAAGTTTAGAACTTGCAGATGTTTGAAAGAGGAGAAAGTTGACAGTATGGGGGTGTTTTGAAGTGGATAACATTGAGAGCTTGCAGGTGTTTGGAAGAGGAGAAAGTTGAGAATTTACATGTGTTTGGAAGAGGATAATGTTCAGTGTTTGCAGGTGTTTGGAAGAGGAGAATGTTGACAGTATACAGGAGTTTGGAAGTGGATAACGTTGAGAGCTTGCAGGTGTTTGGAAGAGGAGAATGTTGACAGTATACAGGAGTTTGGAAGTGGATAACGTTGAGAGCTTGCAGGTGTTTGGAAGAGGAGAATGTGGAGAGTTTACGTGTGTTTGGAAGAGGATAATGTTCAGTGTTTGCAGGTGTTTGGAAGAAGAGAATATTGAGTTAACATGTGTTTGGAAGAGGATACTGTTCAGTATTTGCACGTGTTTGGAATAGGAGAATGTTGAGAATTTAATGTGTGTGAAAGAGGATACTGTTCAGTGTTTGTAGTTGTTTGGAAGATGAGAATATTAAGTTGCATGTGTTTGGAAGAGGATACTGTTCAGTGTTTGCACGTGTTTGGAATAGGAGAATGTTGAGAATTTAATGTGTTAGAAAGAGGATACTGTTCAGTGTTTGCAGTTCTTTGGAAGAGGAGAATATTGAGTGGCATGTGTTTGGAAAAGGATACTGTTCAGTATTTGCAGGTGTTTGGAAGAGGAGAAGGTTGAGAGTTTACATGCGTTTGGAAAAGGATAAGGTTCAGTGTTTGCAGGTGTTTGGAAGAGGAGAATGTTGAGAGTTTACATGTGTCTCGAAGAGGATACTGTTCAGTGTTTGCATGTGTTTGGAAGAGGAGAACGTTCAAAGTTTGCATGTGTTTGGATGTGTATAATCTTCAGTATTTGCAGGTGTTTGGAACAGTATAGAATGTTGGGAGTTTACATGTGTTTGGAAGAGGATAATGTTGAGTATTTACATGTGTTTGGAAGAGGAGAATGTTGAGAGTTTCCAGGCATTTGGTATTTGAGAGTTTACATGCGTTTGGAAGAAGATAATATTAAGTGTTTGCGAATATTTGGAAAAGAAGAATGTTGAGAGTTAAGTTATGAAGGTATATGGAAACCAAGCCAAAAGAAAGCTGCTGACTCGGATAAGTCTTTAGGAGTAAATTTAACAAAAGATGACAGAGTTGAAAGGCCACATTACAAAACAAGTAAAACAATAAAGGTAATAGATTGTGTCAGAGGACAGGATATCAACTGAATTTCTACAGTAAGCATAAAGGGATTGTTGAATAAAATATCTGTAAGAGAAATAAAGATGATGAGTATGATAAAAACCGAGAAAAATTTTAAAGTTGTTGAAATGTGGAGGCCATAGATAGAAGTTGTGGGAAAATGTAAAAATGTATTGAAACAATATGCCAAGACTATATTGAGATGGTTAGGTAATTTTGACAAATTGGATGGAGATAGGTCATAGAAAAGGTTGAATTATTCAAAAGTCTCAGCAGAGTAAAGGAAAGGAAGGCCTCGAAATAGCTGGAAAGATGTCCTGAAAGATTTATTGAAAAAGAAGAACCTTCCTATTCAGAGGAGCCAAGGGAATGAGAAAAGTGATGAATAGCACGGCATGTGTACAGTCTCCTGTTTTGATTTATGAAATGGCTAATGTTGTGAAAGTTTTCTATACTGGGGCTTCATTCACAGGAAAACAGTTCAAACATGAATGGGGTAGCGATCAATATGTTTTTCTTTACATGGAAACACTTTGACTTCGTTGGCGAAAACAGTTCAACGAGGCCATTAGAGCTTATTCAACCTCTCTTCTGTCTCATTACTCAGTTTTGTTTCATTCATCAACTACAAAAACAAAACATCCAAGAGAATATTTCCATTCAAAACCTGAAATATATGGTATATAAAAACTGCTTACTTTTCGAGCATCTTATTAAAAAAAAAAAAAAAATTCGAGCCTTATTCAAAACATATAGCTTCAGAGGCTGTTTGATTTAAAAGTGTTTTTTACTCATTAAATAGAGTGAATAGACTTGTATGAATATTTTCACCTGGTTTAATAGTCCAATTGAGAGCTATCATTTGACGTTTTTGAACGCTATCAGAAAAATTCCATTAATCTATAAGAACGGAAGCTACCTTGTCAGCATTAAATGGAGGCAAACTAAAAAATATGAGATGTTTGGGTTATTGCTGTCTATCAACATGTGGACTGAAAGGAAAATTTTCTACATCCGAGAGAGAGAGAGAGAGAGAGAGAGAGAGAGAGAGAGAGAGAGAGAGAGAGAGAGAGAGAGAGAGAGAAAGAGAGAGACAATAGTGTCATATATCTTAATATAACAAAATAGCAGAATTGAAAGACGCAGATTATATGGAGTTAATAATTTCTTAATCGCAAAAAGGCTTTAGAAGAGAACTAATTTAACGACAGTCTGAACTAGAAGGGCACTCAGTAGAGCGCAGACCTCCGCCGCGGCAGCTTATTTCTCGATCTTTTACTCGACCTTGACCTTGACCTAGACCTTAGCATATATTAATTGGCGTAGATTTTCATACTCACAAATATGAACCAAGTTTGAAGTCCCTATGACAACGATGTCCAAACTTAAGGCTGATTATGTGAATTGGACATTTTGCTTGACCGTGACCTTGACCTTTGACTTTGACCTTCCAAAATTTAATAATTTCCAACTTTTTACATAGGTTAATCCCAGCCAGTTTCGTTATTCTATGATTAAAATTGTGGCCAGGAGGCTGTCCACAGACAAACACATAAACAGGGGCGAAAACATAACCTCCTTCCAACTTCGTTGCCGGAGATAATTATGCAAATGACAATGGGTGAGGTAACTTGAATCGAAAAATAATTGTCTTATAAAAACGACAGACATACTTACCTTTATAAAATATATAAGATTCCTAATAGTCTATTTACCAATTAAAACGTTTTAAATTCTATTCGCACATGCAATATATTTTTTTTTTATTTTTTTTACGGCACCTACATTGGTAGAGAAGTAAAAAATCAGGTCTAGATGTCCAAACTCAAACCAAGTCGGCACAAAGAATTACAAAAAACAGACAAACGAATTAAACAAAGATAACAATAAAGCCATTAATAACCACATTCTTGAAACGAATAACAGAAAGAAAATCTATATGAAAAATAATCACTCCAACAATTTCAAATAGGATTTAATCAACAAAAGCTATAATAGAAACCAATTTCGGACACCAACATTTTAGGTTATGTTCGATAATATTCGATTCAATAAAGAATTTCCTTCAGCTTGATTTCACAGGATCAGCAATGTGTTTGTGGTTTCCTTAAGTACTATATTCAAATTGCATTTAATAAATATCTGATGCTCGAGTTGAGGATGGCAGATTCATCCTTGCCTACATTCTTGGGCAGAATGTGTTGTACTATGCTAGCGGTATTTTTAGACTTTTCAGAAGCAGGTCTTCTGAAGGTTTTATAATAGGTTATCTTTGCTTTTATGGTTTTATATTGAGTTTCCTTTTATTCTTTATTTATAGCAAACGATATCGGCGTCAATGACCTTCGATCTCAGGATGCCAGAAAACTCAAAATCAATCAATCAATTAAAACCATTTTAGGAGTGTAAGTACCTCCGCAAAGGTTATAAAAGCGAGTCGGTTTATTTATTTATTATGTATTTACTTAATCACTTGCCTGTGAGTGTCTGTGGACAGGATTACATCAAAACTACTTGACGAATTTTGTTGAAATTTTTACGGAGGACAGAACTTAAATCATGAACGACTCCATTGAATTTTACATTTTCACCAGAGATAGATATCCCGCCAAGGACAACTCCATTAACTTTTGGAGATGAAACGGTACCAAATCCGGTTTCTAGATCAAAATTAGCATTTTTCACAATTTTAAAGATGCGTTAAAATAAATTAACAAATTGGATTTTCACCAAATTTCAACAATGGGTAGATGTTATGCATCGGAAGAAACCATGAAATTTTGGAGGTAATGCAGATCAAAATCACGATTCTGGATAAACATTGCACTTTTCACCATTTACTGTACAGTTAGCTTATGAGGAGGTCTGAAATCTCTGATTACTCTTGTTATATATATTTTCCTTTCGACAGTGACATCTTTTCTTTCATCAACCTTTTAATTCCTTTAAATGTTTTGAATGACTCTCGTGTATTCATGAAAGCCTGGTACAACTTGAATGAGTCAAGCCACCTTTCTTTGTTCGATTACTTTCCAACTCCCGTTTATGTACTTGAAGCATTCATTTGTTTGTTAATAAATTTATAAGCATAACTATTCTTTGCTATTCTCTTCTCAAGAGCATTCCTATCTAATGAAGTTTTCTGAGCCAGAACCTGGCTATTTTTTCAGTTTCTCTAAGAATGAAGTCCATTCACAAATAGCTATAAAATCTGAACATCAAAAACCCCGATAATAATAATAATAATAATAATAATAATAACTGGAACATAAACAACAACAACGATAACAATAACAATCATAATAATGTTAATGATATCGCTATGAAATAAACAAATGGACATCTACGTTATATCTTCTATATAGATTTATCTCCAATTAGGATATAAATTAATTACTACTCCGAAGAAATATTTTCATCTGTTCGACCAACAATCAACGGTTTCACTAATTGGTCTTGTCAACAAAGAGAATTTTTCTAGGCGTCCATAAAATAGGCAAAAACAAAGAGAATTGATATTTCTGATGGACTTTTCTCATTTCCACTTCCTTCTCCCCCCCCTCCCCCAACACTTCGCATTCTCGTAAGAGCTTATGCCGGCGGAGACAGTCGCGTTCCGTTTTCATCAGGTTAATGGATGAAAACGAAATTGCTCACTTCATAATGTTAATGAAACATCGTTATGGTCGCAGTCACCACCTGATGCTTTCAACAAACCAGGAACCGTGGAGCTAGCAAGCAAATAATCGGTACGCTAACACTGGAGGAAAAAGTAACAAAATTATGGAATGGGAGAGAGAGAGAGAGAGAGAGAGAGAGAGAGAGAGAGAGAGAGAGAGAGAGAGAGAGAGAGAGAGAGAGAGAGAGAGAGAGAGAATTATAAGGATAGTATAATTTCCATAAATGATAGAACCATAAATTATAAATACACACACACACACATATATATATATATATATATATATATATATATATATATATATATATATATATATATATATATATATATATGTCCTTTCTGAATAGGAATACCTTAACGTGGTGACCGGGTTTGCACATCTCCAAGATCCCCAACACTGTACTACGCAGGGCAACCCATACTAGGTTGGTTTGCTATGAGCGATCAAACAAAAACCGCCCACCATCACCAATCCGCAATGGTCATTTGTCGTTGTTCTGCGTGTGTGTGTGTGTGTGTATATATATATATATATATATATATATATATATATATATATATATATATATATATAGATATATATATATATATATATATATAGAGAGAGAGAGAGAGAGAGAGAGAGAGAGAGAGAGAGAGAGAGAGAGAGAGAGAGAGAGAGAGAGAGAGAGAGAGAGAGAGAATGTATTCATACTGTATTTCTAAATCTTAGATTAAAATCACTGATGAAAAATTGAAACTAATAGTACTTTTTCCCAGTATAGTCACTTCTATTTCTCCATGATATGTCATTTAATAGAGTAACTATTATTTTTCTGGATTATTACTGATGCATTAAACATAATCTGGGATGTCTTTTATATTTACTAAGTAATCTTTCTGTATTATATACAACGTAATAAGAACTTACATTTATACTATGCTAATGTAATTCTATAAACTATCAGGGACTTCTTTCGCTTTGTACAACGTAAAATACTCTTCATTACTCGAAAGCTATTTCAATGAGAGCTTATTATCATTATTACTTACTAACCTGCAACTCTAGTTGGAAAAGCAGGATGTTATAAGCCCAAGGGCTCCAACATGGAAAATAGCCCAGTGAGGAAATTAAATAAGGAAATATATTAACTACAACAGAAGTAAACAACAAAAATAAAACATTTCAAGAATAGTAACAACATGAGAATAAACCTTTCATATATAAACTATAAAAACTAAAACAAAAAAGGTATAAAAATAAGATAGAAGAGTGTGCCCAAGTGTACCCTCAAGCAATTCGCTTCCAAATTATTTTCGAAAGTTTTTTGTTTCAAACTATATTCTCTGTGACTCTAAATAAACAAATTATATTGTTTTCCAAGTTTCAAGTATTTTTCGAGATTGGACATTAAAGGGTAATCAAAATATTTCCATGGTTAACAGTATCTATTTTGGCATGTTTCTTGGTGAACGACATTCACCAAAGAGGAGGAAATAGCTAATGTGTAATGAGTAATCATGTAAAAGATGTGAAAGTTTGTACATGTTGAAAAAACATTCAGAACTGGAAGTTTACTTGATTATCCTATAAATAGTACTAGAACACTTTCGGCATTAAAAATGTATAAACATCACTTAATTTCTGCATGATATTTTATGAAACAAATGTGTTTTTATCAAAGTTCAAACGGTGTAAAAATATTGCACCAAAGCTTGAAAATGTTATGACAAACTATAAAGAAGATTCTTAAAGGGTATCATGCATGTAAAATGGGAAAACTCCCCACAAACAAACTTCATATCAGATGTCGAAAAGATATAATGAGACGTGCTTTGGGTTTTTCGAAGTGCCAAAGATATGTGTTTCACGACAAGAAGTATTTTCTGTACTGAGGTGCTATTCATAAACTTGGAAAATATCATCCAACCTCTATTTATTTAATCTAAATTCATTTACTATGGAAAATAACGGAAAATTAAGCTTTGAACTGTGACTAGAATCCGCACTGCGAGAATATTTTACAAATCAACGTTACCCAGATGGTCTTTCTTTTATGTTAAGTTTAAGGTCACTAGAACTTCGTGTTGCATAAGACTGGTATTATTATCGTTATTACTACCTAAGCTACAACCCTAGTTGGAAAAGCAGGATGCTATAAATCCAAGGGCTCCAACAGGGATAATAACACAAGAGAGGAAAGGAAATAATGAAGCTTGAGTGTACCTTCAAGCAAGAGAACTCCTAACCCATGACAGTGGAATACCATAGCACAGAAGTTATGGCACTACACAAGACCAGAGAACAAAGGTTTGATTTCAGTATCCAAGACATTTAACTTGAAAAATTAAATAAAAGGTTTAAATACCACCAGACAACCCAAGTTACAGATGCAAGTATATAGGGGAGATCATAAATGCTCAATTACGAATATCACAATCTTCGGGTATATGAGACCTTTAATCTGTACTCTCGGTTTTAAAAGACGAGAAAAAAAAAAACCTCTATTGTTTGTTTATGAATAAGTTATAAGACAGCAGTCCTTTTCCCCCTAACATCAAAGGGCATTTCATCTTTCATGAATGTAACACGACCTTAATAGGGGATAAACGATTCCTAGAATTCCAACGTTTCATAGCTCAACGCGAATTAATTCCTTCGTAAAGAAGTCAATGAAATTATGGGAATGGTCAGGAGTTTCGAAATAGATATATACTTAATAATTAAATACATTGGAAAACTGGTGTTTCTTACACGTATAAATTTATGGCATTCATAACGAAAAGGATTATGGTATAAGATGTTAAGATGAAATTATCTCGAGGAAAGGAAGATTAAAAAAAAGATTTCTCATAATATTTCGATGGATAATAAGAGCATTTTTATCATAAAATTATTAAAAGAAATATCGTTGAAAATATGACTGATTTAAGGAACACGTGGTTTTTAAAATGGAAAAGGATTCGAAATGATGAGAAAGAAAGGTTTTTCATAAAGCGCATAATTAGAAGAACCGAGTTAATGATAAAGGGTAGAATTGGCACATGGTTTTATAACTAGGGAAACGGAAGAGAACTTATTTTGTTGCTAAAGGCTGGTTAGAATGCAATATTGTTTACAGATAGAAAAGATTAACAAAATATGGGGTTTGCTATACCAAAAAGACTCAAAAGAAAACATTTTAGTGAAAAAACAACTAAAGATATTTTTTCTTTGGTTTTTCTTATAATGAATATGCTTAAACTGCATATATATACAGTATATATATATATATATATATATATATATATATATGCTTAAACTGCATATATATACAGTATATATATATATATATATATATATATATACATATATATATATATATTTATATTTATATATATACATAATATATATATATATATATATATATATATATATATAAATATATATATACATAATATATATATACATATATATATATATATATATATATATGTATATATATATATATATATATATATATATATATATATATATATATATATATATATATATATATATATATATATATAGTATATACTCAAACACATTAAAAAGCAGGAGACTGTGATAATTAAAAGGATATTGAAATAAGATATTTCTATAATGAAACTGATAAAAAGGATGGATTTACCGATAACACAAGTACGAAGAGTTTTTGGTAATGAAATGTTAAAGACTGAGGTTTTTGATATTGAAATGGATTTAAAAGTTTCTTTTTTTTCATGAAGTTTTATTCTTTTTTTTTCTTAATAACAAAATGTATTAGAAAGCTTGAGATAGCGATGATAAAATCTAACAGATAGTAAAACAGTTTTTGAAGCGAAATTTATCAAAGTCTGTATTTTTCATAATAAAAGAAAATGAGAGATGATAAGCCAGGATAATCTGATAATAAATTGAATTAAAATGTAAAGTATTAATACCTAAATATTTTAAATCTTTAATAAAAAGGATCGAATCTAAAGTATTATAATAAAAAGTATGAAAATACAGTTTTTGTCATTTGCTGGAGGTTCTTTATAAAGAAGTTAATTAAAAAGCTGAAATTTTGTGACTAATAATATTTCTTAGAGGACATAAGCTTTGTTTTCCAGTAAAGAAATTGATTAGATCATTCCTCTTTTAATAGGAATTCAATTAAAGGACAACGGTTTTTTTAAAGGGATTGATTCAAAGGTTGCAGAGTTGATATTGAAATATATTGATGAAATGGATTAGAAGCATGGAACTTTTTGGTCATGTTCGGTTTCAATTTTAGCTTTTGAAAACCTATTGTATTAATAGTCGGAAGATTTTTGTTTTCATATATAAATTGCATTCGAAAGAAGTATCTTTTATACTTTCTTGATCTCTCTTCTTCATAATATTTATCTTCAGCTGTATCTCAATTTTGAAAATTAAATGCACAAAATTATCATAAGGCTTAAGTTATTTTTCCTTTGAGGCCTGTACTTTTTTTATCTAATAAAAGTTTTAAAATGGTTAAACTTTTAATAATCAAATGGAGAAGTCAGCTATCTATTTTCTTTTAAAGAAATCAATTGGAACGCCGGATTATTTGATAATGAAATGAACCAGGCGGTTGGAATTTTGTAATAAAAAGGATTAAAAGTTAGGATGTACAATGACTTTCCAAAGCATTACCTTTTTTATCTTCGTGATTTCTCGTCTTCACTACATTTATTCTAAGCTGTCTCCCGAGCTAAAATTTAATTACAAAGTTGATTGTTTAACCTTAATAATTTTCAATTGATTCTACAGTAAAAATAAATTAAATGCGGATTGACTAATACGTCACGAAATTGGGAAGGACAACGCTGAAATGTCGAGAGACCAAATGTCCTGAAAACAATAAGGCAAGACTGATAAAAAGTCGAAATTGGCACGGCTGTTGAAGTCAAGATATTGAAATAAGTATAGATGCTAATACTGAAAGAGAATAAAAATAATAGTTGGAATTGTCACTGAAACATTTGAGGTTTTCTGGCATCCTGACATCAGTCAGTGACAGTTCCCACCTTTATTTTTCTTTTCTACCAGTCATGACCTTCCAGAGAAGAAAAATAAAGGTGGGAAGTTTCACTGATTGACGTCAGGATGCCAGAAAACCTCATATCAATCAGTGACAGTTACTAAAGATGAAAGTTCAAATTGGGTATGGATGCTGGGATTTGGAGGTCGAAACTGCAAAGACTACTGAAGTCAAAAGGGCTGACAAAGTCATACGTTCAGGTTTAGTATAGTTAATAAGGCCGGGAACATGGCTACGGAAGCCAATCTGCTAAGAAATAATCACTACTAAGGGGTTGTGGATGTCAATTGGAAAAGTCCCAGGCTGGCAATCACCACTTCATAATCATTGTGAGTTAATGATTGGGGTGGGGGAAGCATATAGGCCTGTAGTTTGATATTTCCTTTCAAACTCTTGTGTAACCATTAATAATAATTTAAAACTTTCCCCAATGCATTGTAAGTTTACTTGTGAATATTTTGTTCACATAAAAAATTATAACTATTATCATTACTAAATTATTTGTTGTTGTTAGTTACAAAAGGTAACTTAATTTGTTGTTATGTCCAACTCAGCAATGTGTATGGAAAACAAGACGACTTGAAATTGCATAAAGCGTTGTTTGGTTTTATAAGTTTTAATTAAACAATTTACATCTTTTTCATTCTACTTAAACCTTTATCTATATAGGAAAACTTTAACTGGAGATGCCCCTGGAAAAAATCATCACCAAATATAAGTTCCCCTTAATTCTATTGAACCCCTTCAACCAATCAACGTCCAGAGAAGCATTTGAGAATCAAGTAAGTTTGCCTAATCTTTAACCATAAAAGATTAGATTCTTAAAAGTTATAAATATATTGGTAATGGTCTGTTTTAAATTTTAATCATGTTTTACGTTCTTAGCTATAAACTCGTACAAATTTAAAATCATTTAATAAATCTCAAGTTGAATTATTAAATGATTCTTGTTTGTACTACTCATATCATTAGTATAATATTTAAACTTTTCTTTGGGATGAATAAATGTAACGTGATATGTACCATAGTAACTTATTGATAAATATAAAAAGCACTTGTTTACAAAGGAGTAGTAACCAAGGCCTAACAAACTTATTTTCCATGTTTTTTTAAAGGGGATACAAAAGAAAATGAAGTTTTAAGGGAACGCAAGAGATATTTATATTACGCACGACATCAAAGAGGCAATCACAAAGCATTTGAAAATCCGCTGGTATGGAATATATAACTCTCAAGCTATTCATCCCAAAAGAAAGCTAATTAAATTTTGTTTTAAACAATGCATGATGTGGTGTGTTATTCCAACCGGTTATTAAATGGATGAAAAAATTTAAGTGACTTTCGTTATCAATGTCAATTTGGATATAAATCAGAACTCCACCAATCATTATGATCACAAAAAATTGTATACGATTTCATTATTCCTACACTCACACAGGAGAGTTTGGGAATAGCGTGACACGAATAGATGTAAATTGAAGTTCCTAATAGCTCATGAGTCAGTGGGAAATAAATAAACAGGGAGAGCATGAATACAGATCGCCTTGATTATTTTTTTTTCACTCAAAGGGGTTAACTACAGCACTGTAATTGCTCAGTGGCTACCTTCCACTTGGTAAAGGGTAGAAAAGACTTTAGCTTTGGAAACCAGCTTTTCTAAGACACTCCAAAATCAAACCATTGGTCTCTAGTAATCTTGGGTAGCAACAGTCTTTGAACCATGGTTGTCTACTGTCTTGGGTTAAAGTTCTCTTGCGTGAGGGTACACTCAGGCGCACTATTACTATCTGCATCGTTATTTCCTTTCCTTACTCGACTATTTCCCCCTGTTGGAGCCATTGGGCTTATTGCATCCTATTTGTCTAACTAGGGTTGTAGGTTAGCTAGTAATAATAATAATAATAATAATAATAATAATAATAATAATAATAATAATAATAATAAATTGGTTATTGTCTCAACGGAAAGCAAAGTTTTGTGGTTTATAAAAAGCGCTTATATATATATATATATATATATATATATATATATATATATATATATATATATATATATATACATATATATACGTATATATATATCTATACATATACATATATATATACATATATATAGGTACAGTATATATACATATATATATATTCATTCCACAGCTTTACCTTGTAATGTATCACAATATAGTACATATAATCGCCTTGGGTATATTATTTGTATGATATCGTAGAAATGACCTTTTTTTCCTTAACAGCAATAGTAATAAGTATATTATTCCACACTTTCAGAATTTAAATATTGCTACAAATTACAGTGGGACAACTATGTTCCAATTCTCTCTCTCTCTCTCTCTCTCTCTCTCTCTCTCTCTCTCTCTCTCTCTCTCTCTCTCTCTCTCTCTCTCTCTATATATATATATATATATATATATATATATATATATATATATATATATATATATATATATATATATATAAAGGCAACAGAATTCTTTCGGAATGGGTAAAGGTAGGCTAAAAACAGTTTGGATGTCAAATCGAATATCAATTCACAGCAAAATCAAAATATATGTAATTCCATTGTAAGATTAATATCAACTTATGGGCACCAGCCGTGGCACAGCACTGTAACAGCTGATATAAAATTTCTTGCCTTTGAGAATAAAGCAACACAGAGAAGAATTGAGGGAATCCAATGTCTGCAGCATATAACAAATGTGCCAGGGTGCCCAATGTGAACTATATAATTAGATTATGAAGTTGGAGGTGGATGAGGGTATATTTTAAGAAGTAAGTTCAGGATGTACCTGAATGGAAGCCGCTGGACAGGAGAGGACGTGGCAGACCAACAGAAACGTGACTGATGACAATGCCAAGGAAAGTTGGATCTGAGGTTTGGATTGGGCTTTAAGAGATGGTAAAGGAAAGTGGCATATGTCGTGAATTCATTTAGGCTCTTTGCATCTCGAGGGTGCCAGAGGATAATGTATAAGTATAAAAATAATTTTGGTTAAGCTACTGCAAGACACCCTGTTGTATGGACTGAAGAGGGAAACCAAGCAAATATAAACAGTAGAAAAAAAAAACGTAAAAAACGACAACAGTGGTTGAGGTGAACCTATACAATTCTATTTTGATATAAATGATTCGGATTTTTTTTCTTTTTAAGGGTTGTGCGTAAATACTCTGTGTGGATTTTTTTTTATATATTTTTTTTTTTTTTTTTTTTATAAATGGTTGCAAGTTTTTGTAGGGATGTAAGTAAAGATTTTGGTGTTATGGTTGCCACGGCTCCCATTTACAAAGGCATGTCTCAATCGAATACAATTAAAATTAACTTAGAAATTAGTTATTGTGGGTACTAATATATATATATATATATATATATATATATATATATATATATATATATATATATATATATATATATATATATATATTAATTATTCCGGTTAGGTTTGGCTACAATTTCCATTTTCTATGGTACTTATTTGTACTATCCCTACATATTCTCATAAACTAGGAAAAGAAGCAGTTGAAGAAATGTGTAAATGAAAAACGTATTCGGTACAAAGTCGAAATTAACAAATGTTCGACTATTTTGTTTCAATTCTCTTTGGTTTAAAGTAATGAAATAAATAATTTCAGCTTTATCGCTGGAATTCCACGAAAAACAATTTACTAGTAAAATAAAATAATGACATTTAACCGAACAAATAACAACAAATAACAAGCAGAACAGTTATTCAGAGTAAAGAGCTGGTCTCCGTGTATGCAACAGATGATGGATGCAATTTCAAAGCAAGCAATTATTTGTTTACAAACAAAAGCAAATTTTTCTCTGATGATTTTTTCCAATTACGTTTAAACTCCAGCTACCACGCAAAAGCACTAACGACCGATGCTATTACTGATAAATTTTCGCCGCCTGTAAAAGGTTTTTTTTTTTTTTTTTTTTTTTTTTTTTTTTTTTTTTTTTTTTTTTTTTTTTTTTTTTTTTTTCACGTCAAACCTGTCACATTTTATTATTTTTCTTCCTTTTGAGGTTTGCACAGTTAATTGGTGATGGTAAGAAAAAAATTTTTTTCGCTGACACTCGTCATGGGCCTCAGCGAAAAGTTAATAATGGAGAAAATATTTTACGTGGATGTCTCCCGAAATAATACAAATTATTACTTGTAACTTAAAGACGCCAAAACCAATATGGAGTTGAGGTATACTTGGCAATGAGGAAATACCAAACAAACATATTAATACAGAAAAAGTAAAAACTACGAAATTAAAAAAACAAATAAATGAAACATGCTTAATAAATCTAAAATAATAAAAACAACTAAAACACTATAAAAAAAATTAACAAAGACTGGTTAAAATCAACACAGGACTGTTAGTGCTGTATAATTTTAAGATTCCATAAGGGACGTACTATTAAAATTTAACATCCTCTGTTTTCATTAATACATTTTGGTCTTTTTTTTTTTTGGATGGAAAACTCGTATAACAACGCCAAAGATTAATTTAGCTTTACCTTTTGCAAATCTGTAAGTCAACAATTATTAACAAGAAGATGCAAGGGTTCCAAAACAACAACAAATGCACGAATATATCAATAAACGTTAGTTGTAATAATGTCCATAGTTCTTGATTCCTTGAATGCAAATACTGTACTGTATGTCTATATTAATTGTATTCATTCCACTTTTTGTATGTCTCCCTATATATATATATATATATATATATATATATATATATATATATATATATATATATATATATATATATATATATATATATATGGGTGTGTGTATTTGTGTATGTAAACTTACGTGAACAAAAGATGTTCAGATATAATAAAACTTAAACGGATTCGTTGTGGTCATGATGTAGTCTTCATTTATTCTAGTGAATATTTCTATCTGATAACACGCATATACATACACACACACTCATATATATATATATATATATATATATATATATATATATATATATATATATATATATATATATATATATATATATATATATATATATATATAATATATATATACACACACACTACCAGATATACCCAGCGATGCCCATGTGTAGGATTAAAAAGCAAGTCAGTATATGTATCTGGTCGATTCTTGTGATAACTCATTCTGTTTCTCAACTCCCAGATACTCTTATCACCAAATATTTAATTTGTGGAAACTGCAACTGTTAAGATGAAACACTTCCTGATAATTGTAACAAAGGCAGCTTAACTTTCCCTCCACCGCAACACAATCAAAGAGGTTCATTCTTCCATTTCAGAACACCAGACTGATTACATTTTTGTGTCATCAATCCAATTCGTACTATCTCTTCTGTTTCTTACCGATGTCTTGGGTCATAGGTGAAAGTACTTAGATGCAATTGTTCTGCATTAAACTGGCGTGCTCTAAATTCTGCACGCCTGACTATCAATATAGCGATTATCCTTATCTTCTTCCAGTGTTTGTTGGTTTTACTGAGTAATCATTCTCTGTCTGTTAGTCTGCAGTTACGTTATTCTTTTATCTGTTCTCCTGATTCATTAGTTCGCAATTCTTTGATGATTATTTTCAAGGCGAAAATTTCTTTGGTCTTCATCAACTTTACGCATAGCTGGCATCCTCCTGGCATTAATGTTCTTTCTATCAGAATTTTTAAGAGGGTGAGGGTTGCGCCAGCCCCCATAGTTCTCTTAAGGGGATCTTAGATATTTTAGACCACCTCCATTGTCATCCTCGGAAATTTTTACATAAGAACAAGCTTTTAGATTTTACAATCATAAATATTCGAGGTTTAAACATGGGTTGGGTTCTGCCCACAATAGCTCCTTTAAGGAGGTAATTAGGGATTCGGGACCACTTCCATTGACTTCCTCAGAAAATTTTACATAAGAACACACTTTT
>NC_090727.1:165507505-165532505 GCF_036898095.1 Palaemon carinicauda | reverse complement strand
GGTTGGTATGCTGTGAGCGTTCCGACGAAAATCTCTCACCATTAACAATCCGCATTGGTCAGACAAGTGATGGATAAAGAAGATGGGAGAGTTGACAACTGACTGGAATATTCAAGGATAAAGAAGATGGAAGAGATGGCAACTGACTGGAATATTTAAGGATAAAGAAGATGGAAGAGATGGCAACTGACTGGAATATTTAAGGATAAAGAATATGGAAGAGATGGCAACTGACTGGAATAATTATGGATAAAAGAGATGAAGAGTGGGTAACTGACCGGAATATTTATGGATAAACAAGATGGAAGAGTTGACAACTGACTGGAATATTTAATGATAAAGATATAAAATATGGCAACTGACTGGAATATTTATGGATAAAGAAGATGAAAGAGATGGCAACTGACTGGAATATTTATGGATAGAGAAGATGGGAGATGGCAACTGACTGGAAAATTTATGGATAAAGAAGATGGAAGAGATGGCAACTGATTGGAATATCTATGGATAAAGAAGATGGAAGAGATGGTAACTGCCTGGAATATTTATGTATAAAGAAGATGGAAGAGATGGTAACTGATTGGAATATTTATGGATAAAGAAGGTCGAAGAGATTGCAACTGATTGGAATATTTACGGATAAAGAAGTTGGAAGAGATGGCAACTGACTGGAATATTTATGGATAAAGAAGATGGAAGAGATGTCAACTGACTGGAATATTTATGGATAAAGAAGATGGAAGAGTTGGCAACTGACTGGAATATTTATGGATAAAGAAGATGGAAGAGATGGCAACTGACAGGAAAATTTATGGATAAAGAAGATGGAAGAGATGGCAACTGATTGGAATATCTATGGATAAAGACGATGGAAGAGATGGCAACTAATTGGAATATTTATGGATGAAGAAGATGGAAGAGATGGTAACTGATTGGAATATATATGGATAAAGCAGATGGAAGAGATGGCCACTGGCTGGAATAATTGCGGATAAAGAAGATGGAAGAGTTGGCAACTGACTGGAATATTTATGGATAAAGAATATGGAAGAGATGGCAACTGACTGGAATATTTATGGATACAGAAAATGGAAGAGTTGGCGACAGACTGGAATATCTATGGATAAAGAAGATGGAAGAAATGGCAACTGACAAGAATATCTATGGATAAATAAGATGGAAGAGACGGCAACTGACAGGAATATCTATGGATAAATAAGATGGAAGAGATGGCAACTAACTGGAATATTTATGGATAAAGAAGATGGAAGCGTTGGCACCTGACGAGGACATTAATGGATAAAGAAGATGGAAGAGATGGCAACTGACTGGAAAATTTATAGATAAATAAGATGGAAGAGATGGCAACTAATTGGAATATTTATGGATAAAGAAGATGGAAGAGATTGCAACTGAGTGGAATATTTATGGATAAAGAAGGTGGAAGAGATTGCAACTGATTGGAATATTTACGGATAAAGAAGTTGGAAGAGATGGCAACTGACTGGAATATTTATGGATAAAGAAGATGGAAGCGTTGGCACCTGACGAGGACATTAATGGATAAAGAAGATGGAAGAGATGGCAACTGACTGGAAAATTTATAGATAAATAAGATGGAAGAGATGGCAACTAATTGGAATATTTATGGATAAAGAAGATGGAGGAGATTGCAACTGAGTGGAATATTTATGGATAAAGAAGGTGGAAGAGATTGCAACTGATTGGAATATTTACGGATAAAGAAGTAGGAAGAGATGGCAACTGACTGGAATATTTACGGATAAAAAAGATGGAGGTGTTGGCAACTGACTGGAATATGTATGAATAAAGAAGATGGAAGAGAGGGCAACTGACTGGAATATTTACGGATAAAGAAGATGGAAGAGATGGAAACTGACTGGAATATTTATGGATGAAGAAGCTGGAAGAGAGGGCAACTGACTGAAATATTTACGGATAAAGAAGATGGAAGAGATGGCAACTGACTGGAATATTTATGGATAAAGAAGCTGGAAGAGAGGGCAACTGACTGGAATATTTATGGATAAAGAAGATGGAAGAGAGGGCAACTGACTGGAATATTTATGGATAAAGAAGATGGAAGAGAGGACAACTGACTGGAATACTTATGGACGAAGAAGATGGAAGAGAGGGCAACTGACTGGAATATTTATGGATAGAGAAGATGGAAGAGAGGGCAACTGACTGGAATATTTATGGACGAAGAAGATGGAAGAGAGGGCAACTGACTGGAATATTTATGGACGAAGAAGATGGAGGAAGAGAGGGCAACTGACTGGAATATTTATGGACGAAGAAGATGGAGGAAGAGAGGGCAACTGACTGGAATATTTATGGACAAAGAAGATGGAGGAAGAGAGGGCAACTGACTGGAATATTTATGGACAAAGAAGATGGAGGAAGAGAGGGCAACTGACTGGAATATTTATGGACAAAGAAGATGGAGGAAGAGAGGGCAACTGACTGGAATATTTATGGACAAAGAAGATGGAGGAAGAGAGGGCAACTGACTGGAATATTTATGGACAAAGAAGATGGAGGAAGAGAGGGCAACTGACTGGAATATTTATGGACAAAGAAGATGGAGGAAGAGAGGGCAACTGACTGGAATATTTATGGACAAAGAAGATGGAGGAAGAGAGGGCAACTGACTGGAATATTTATGGACAAAGAAGATGGAGGAAGAGAGGGCAACTGACTGGAATATTTATGGACAAAGAAGATGGAGGAAGAGAGGGCAACTGACTGGAATATTTATGGACAAAGAAGATGGAGGAAGAGAGGGCAACTGACTGGAATATTTATGGACAAAGAAGATGGAGGAAGAGAGGGCAACTGACTGGAATATTTATGGACAAAGAAGATGGAGGAAGAGAGGGCAACTGACTGGAATATTTATGGACAAAGAAGATGGAGGAAGAGAGGGCAACTGACTGGAATATTTATGGACAAAGAAGATGGAGGAAGAGAGGGCAACTGACTGGAATATTTATGGACAAAGAAGATGGAGGAAGAGAGGGCAACTGACTGGAATATTTATGGACAAAGAAGATGGAGGAAGAGAGGGCAACTGACTGGAATATTTATGGACAAAGAAGATGGAGGAAGAGAGGGCAACTGACTGGAATATTTATGGACAAAGAAGATGGAGGAAGAGAGGGCAACTGACTGGAATATTTATGGACAAAGAAGATGGAGGAAGAGAGGGCAACTGACTGGAATATTTATGGACAAAGAAGATGGAGGAAGAGAGGGCAACTGACTGGAATATTTATGGACAAAGAAGATGGAGGAAGAGAGGGCAACTGACTGGAATATTTATGGACAAAGAAGATGGAGGAAGAGAGGGCAACTGACTGGAATATTTATGGACAAAGAAGATGGAGGAAGAGAGGGCAACTGACTGGAATATTTATGGACAAAGAAGATGGAGGAAGAGAGGGCAACTGACTGGAATATTTATGGACAAAGAAGATGGAGGAAGAGAGGGCAACTGACTGGAATATTTATGGACAAAGAAGATGGAGGAAGAGAGGGCAACTGACTGGAATATTTATGGACAAAGAAGATGGAGGAAGAGAGGGCAACTGACTGGAATATTTATGGACAAAGAAGATGGAGGAAGAGAGGGCAACTGACTGGAATATTTATGGACAAAGAAGATGGAGGAAGAGAGGGCAACTGACTGGAATATTTATGGACAAAGAAGATGGAGGAAGAGAGGGCAACTGACTGGAATATTTATGGACAAAGAAGATGGAGGAAGAGAGGGCAACTGACTGGAATATTTATGGACAAAGAAGATGGAGGAAGAGAGGGCAACTGACTGGAATATTTATGGACAAAGAAGATGGAGGAAGAGAGGGCAACTGACTGGAATATTTATGGACAAAGAAGATGGAGGAAGAGAGGGCAACTGACTGGAATATTTATGGACAAAGAAGATGGAGGAAGAGAGGGCAACTGACTGGAATATTTATGGACAAAGAAGATGGAGGAAGAGAGGGCAACTGACTGGAATATTTATGGACAAAGAAGATGGAGGAAGAGAGGGCAACTGACTGGAATATTTATGGACAAAGAAGATGGAGGAAGAGAGGGCAACTGACTGGAATATTTATGGACAAAGAAGATAGTGTTGTACAGAGATCAAGTGTTTTCTATGAAACTGTTATGTGTGAAGTTTGAAAGGGAAAAGTTTATGAGGTCCCTGTACCAAACGTACAGGGACCTCATAAAGTTTATGGTATAATGAATAGAGAGGCACTGTGGAGGTTGCTGAAATAAATGGAATTATTGTTGCCATTAGTATTATTGTTATTATTAATAGCTAGGCTACAAACTTAATTTGGGAGGATGCTACAAGGACAAGGGCACAAACAGAGAGAATAGTATAGTGAGGACAGGAAATAAGTGAAGTACCAACAAAAATATAAAATAGCTTAATATCAGTAACAACCTTAAAATAAAATATAAACAATAAAGATAAAAATGGCGTCAATCTGTTCAAAACAAAAGCATTCACTGCAAGTTTGAACTTCTGAAGTTTCATCGATTCAACTGCCTGTTCATAAGTTACTTTTAATAGCAAAGTTGGGAAATGAATAACAGGTTTTTAGTACAGTGTCAGTTTTGTTAAATAACAAACTGTGAATAAACTATAATAGCATGGCGTACAACCATAAACCTTCATTACCTGTAAAACAAGAACTTGAAAATTACCACTTTTGTTCAGATGCAAAATCCTGTTTAAACAAAGCTAAAAAAAGTCTCACTTTCCGAAAATAGCTTTTCAATTATAGGTAACACCGAATTCAGACTTAATATTACTGAACAAATTTTTTTTCTTCTCAGCATGTGAACTGCGTGACTTCTGGCAGTATAGCATTTCATGTTCAGCATTTGATAGTTTATATAATTGTTAGTTGTTCTGCGTAAGATATAGTGAAAAAATTGCTGTTTTTGTGTCTGCATATCTTATCGGGAAAAGAAAATGAAAAGTCATGCTACTTAAATAAAATTTTAAGCAATTATTTGTTTTAATCTTTACATATTTTTCTTTTTACGTATTCAGATGAAAGCGTTAGAAAGCCTCATTAATTTTACTCTATTTCATCAACTGGTATTTGATTTTATTAAGTACCAAAAGTTATAATAATATGCGCCAACTGTTCAATTAATGTTTATTACAACGATGGATATTTTGTATAATAGGAAAAATGCTTATCAGTGAAAGCAATTTAGAACTAGAATAGTAATCATCCTATTTACCTAGCTGAGTGAAGTGAATCTCATATTTCTAAGATAAAATAGCTAATAACGACGATATTTACAATTACAGTGGCATTTCATACATGTCTTTATTTATACAATTTTTTTTATAGATGCATATCATCTTATTCACAGGTAATTCTCTATGATTTTCCATAACTAATTAGCAAAAACAAAAAGTATTGTATAAAAAAAAAAGAAAAAAAAAAAAAAAAAAAAAAAAAAAAAAAACCGCAAGCCTTTTAAGCCTTTATTCGTTGATAAAAACAGAATACTTCTTTTGGAGTATTATGCGCGCGTGTGTGGGAGCAGGCACGTGCATACGAGTCAACATGCAGCTCTTCTGGAGATAAGGCTCCTTAGCAGCGGAAAATATAATTAGGGATGGGAAGCGAGTATGAGCAAACATGGATTCTCTTCCTGCTCTTAAACAAAGCAGAATCCTATCGCTTTGGTGATTATCTCTCTCTCTCTCTCTCTCTCTCTCTCTCTCTCTCTCTCTCTCTCTCTCTCTCTCTCTCTCTCTCTCTCTCTCTCTCCAACAGATTACAACCAGAGCGAATCTCCATTTCATTAATAGAGATGAAACATGGGAACATATGTATCTCTCTCTTCCGCTATTTCTCCTCTAGATTAAAGCAAGAATTCATTTACTCCCTCTCAGCTATTTTACAGTCAGAAACGATGTTATTTTCCTTCTATCCAAAGACGAAATTGAACCCCAGAAACTCTCTCTCTCTCTCTCTCTCTCTCTCTCTCTCTCTCTCTCTCTCTCTCTCTCTCTCTCTCTCTCTCTCTCTCTCCGAGTGAAACAAAGTGGAATAAATATCAATTACGAAAATGAATATGGGAGACATCAGCCCCTCCTATTAGGAACGCATGAAACAGTTGCGTATTATGGCGCTGCAATGAACCGAGGGTCGCTGATGGAGGTCGCAATTAGCAAAGGGGCCGGTCGCCATCATTCATTGCCCGGGAAACATTGCATGATTAACGCTCAAGAGGTCGACTGCTGAATGTGTGATAACGGTCCTCGATGTGTAAGTAATTACGAATGAGTGATGCTAGTCTCGTTCTAAACACAACAAGTAATTCTATTATGTATATTTATATACACATGCACGCTGGCATACGCACGCACGCACACCCACACACGTATATTATATACATATGTATAAATATATATATATATATATATATATATATATATATATATATATATATATATATATATATATATATATATATACAATGTAGTAGGTTGGCCAAGGCACCAGCCACCCGTTGTGATACTACCGCTAGAGAGTTATGGGCCAGTCAAAGTACCCTGTAACTTTCTAGCTGTAGTATCCCAACGGGTGGCTGGTTCCCTGGCCAACCTACTACATTGCGTGCATATATATATATATATATATATATATATATATATATATATATATATATATATATATATATATATATACGCAATGAAGTAGGTTGGCCAGGCCATCAGACACCCTTTGAGATACTACCGCTAGAGAGTTATGGGGTCCTTGGACTAGCCAGGCAGTACTACATTGGATTCTTCTCTCTGGTTACAGTTCCTACACATACACCAAATAGTCTGGCCTACTCTTTACAAATTCTCCTCTGTCCTCATACACCTGATAACACTGAGATTACCAAACAATTCTTCTTCACTCATGGAGTTAACTAGTGCTATCGTTGTTCAATGGCCACTTTCCTCTTGTTAAGTATAGAAGAGACTCTTTAGCTATGGTTAGCAGCTCTTCTAGAAGGACACTCCAAGATCAAACAATTACTCTCTATGGATAGTGCTATAGCCTCTGTACCATGGTTTTCTACTGTCTTGGGTTAGAGTTCTCTTGCTTGAGGGTATACTCAAGCACACTGTTCAAACTTGTTTTTCTTCCTCTTGTTTTGTTAAAGTATTTATAGTTTATATAAGAGATATTTATCTTGAATGTTGTGACTTGAAATATTTTATTTTTCCTTGTTTCCTTTCCTCGGTGGGCTATTTTCCCTGTTGGAGCCACTGGGATTATACCATTCTGCTTTCCAAACTAGGGTTGTAGCTCAGCAAGTAGTAGTAGTAATAATAATAATAATAATAATAATAATAATAATGTGTGTATTATATACACAAAATTGGGTATACAGTAACTCTAAAAAAAGAACAACATATGTTAGTGACACATACATTATTCAACATTCTGTGTAGTATAATTTGTAAAATAGCAGTCGCTTCATACACCCAGAGGAATGTCTCATCAGGTATTTACCCTAAACTTACACCCATAATATAATTTTATGGTACCAAAACCCTTTCCTACCAATGAGTATTTTCTTATTACTCTAAGCTATTCGATAATTAAAGTAATAGTCAGATAATGATTCTTCATTCTACTATGTCAAAAGGGATATTCATAAGAAACGTTATTAGAACATTTTCGCCAAATAACATCAAAACTACCCTTGCTTTTTTTCTTTATACACTATTATTTGATTGTTAAGGAAAACAATAGCGAGATAAAAATTTATATTTAATCATGTTAAAACAGGTAATCATGAGGGAGCTCTAAAAAAACATCCTCAACAAATATATAGATATATTTCTAGAATAATTTACATTAATCGCAGTTATTTTAACCACAGGTTTCTGGTTATGTAACTATCTTTTTCCTCTTATGTCATAAGCTTTTTCCTCTTATTCACCGCTCCTATGCAACAACTAATGTCCGTGTCCAAATTTCGATTTCTAAAAAAAAAATGTATGGCAACAAAACAATTTTTTTATGATTTTTCTATAATGAGAAGCGACTGTTAAATATTCAAGCAAATTTAACTAATCTCATCCATACACTTCAAATGTTCAAGAAACTCTTCACTTTGCTGCATTAATTCTCCTCCTCTAAACCTTATGTTATAAATTCATGTGTTACTTTTGCTCCCAAATGTTCATATTGTGGAAACTTGCGAGGAATAAAACTACCAGCCGATCGACTTTCTGGTCTTTGAGGTCATCACTTTGATCATCCATATCAAATTCTCGTAAGCAAAATTAATCATTGATAACCAGAGCTATTTCTTAAGAGAATATAATTTGTCCTGTTTGTCCGGGATGTGGGAAAAATGAGTAAGGTGTTAAGATTTCAAGGTTGTAATTTTCAAGGTTGTCCTTTGAACTTAGGTCTATCTGCTGAGATATTAGCAGCCATTGCCTGGCCCTTCTTGGTTCTAGCTTGGGTGAAGAGGGGGCTTGGGCGCTGATCATATGTGTATATGGTCAGTTTCTAAGGCAATGTCACAGTCCCTTGGCCCCGCCATTCATGAGTGGCTTTTAAGTCTACTGTATTTCCTAAAATGTTGGTTCCAAGAAAATATTTAAAGGAACTGCTGATGGGTGTTATCTACTATTTTCCTTACATGCTACAAAAAAAGGAAAAATATACATTATACCACCAATTATTTTCCTAAACTATTTCAGCAAATTATACAAAGAGGAGCAGGATATAACCAGAACTTTTTGGAAACGGATAGAATATTTTTCTTGTAATTACTTTCATTTTCAGGTAGTTTTATTCATGTCTTGCGATTGTAGATTTAGTTCCTTAGTACTGAACCTTTTGTTTCTTGTTTTTTTTTTAATTAATGCTTTAACATATATACAATAGGAAAAGTATATTTTACGCAAGGATAATCACTTTTCACTGTCAATAATTCTAAATAAGTATCGCTGGATATCATAAATGACAACAAAGCTAACTCTACGCTTTAAAATTTAATGGAAATTCAATGATTTTTACTTTAATATTTTTGAACGACATTGTGAGATATCATTTACTATAAACTATTATCTATTTCACTGTAAATTTCATCAGAGTGTTTCTGATAACTGACTAATCTCTGACTTTGTATATATTCGTTGAAAATATATTTGCAGGCAAAGGGATTATGGGTAACACGAAATATATATATATATATATATATATATATATATATATATATATATATATATATATATATATATATATATATATATATATATATCCCTTTCTAAGTGGGGATACCATAACCTGGTAAAAGGGCTTGTGTATCACCAGGATCAGCAAGGCTGTACTAGTCAGGCCCACCCATACTAGTTTGGTTAGCTGTGAGCGATCGGACAAAAGACTCCAAATATCACAAATCTGCAGTCGCCAGTACAATAATGAAAACTGGCCAAACATCAGACATGAATTAGAACAAGTCTGTACGAAGCTTTTGTCCTACAATCGACTAAAAACGGCTGCATTTACTATTGTGTGTTGTGTATATTATAAATAAGAACATGCATATATATATATATATATATATATATATATATATATATATATATATATATATATATATATATATACCATATGCATGTGTATGCAGATATATTATATATATATATATATATATATATATATATATATATATATATATATATATATATATATATATATATATATATATATATCCCATATGCATGTGTATGCAGATATATTTATATATATTATATATATATATATATATATATATATATATATATATATATATATATCTATATATATATATCCCATATGTATGTGTATGCAGATATATTTATATATAAATATATCTGCATACATATACATATGGGATATATATATATATATATATATATATATATATATATATATATATATATATAATGTATAAATATTTCTGTATACACACACACACACACATATATATATATATATATATATATATATATATATATATATATATATATATATATATATATATATATATATATATAATTCATTTACAGATATATAGATAGGCATATGCATTAAGAGGCATGGAAAGAGGGAAAGAGGAAAAGCAGAAAGAGATGGCCTTATAATTGATTTAATAACATATGGAGATTTCGTAATGGTAATACTCTCTGAACTTTACACAAAATATCTGCAAAAATCACTTATACCTACTGGTAAAAAAACTTGATCAACATACCAATTCACAAATAGGGGGAGACACAACAGACATGACAAATTACCGTCCTTATTCGGGTAAGGGTTAGGTAACGGAGAAAGGTGCGAAAAGCAAGAATTCATGAATACTTGATGCCCTAACGTGGGTTAACTCCTAACCTATCAACACACTACATATTGCCTATGCGAGGTCAACTAACACTCTATGCAACCCATAGACTTGGTTTCTATCACAGTATAAGCACTGTGTTAAGGAATTAACACATTTCACTTAGTGTACAGTATATGTACACATGTAATTCATACATGGTAGGATTACGGTACACTTAACACAAGTTATCGCCACATTTATAAGTACATGTAATACATATACTGTAGAAACATCAAAACATTCTTGTTCCTATCTAACAACTGTCTCTGATACTGTGGTGTTTATTACTGTACTATTTGTACAGTGGTATCACTACAGTAGAGCTTAATTAGCTAAGGTAATACTTGCAAGTGATCGCTATTTTTGACAGGTTGACTTATCCCATTCAAACTCACAGTACACGTATCCTATATCTACTTTATCACTGTAAAGTATGGTATTTCAAATGCAGTATTGTAGAGTAGTTGATATAATAATAACACAATACAAAATGTATCAGTACAACAGTCTAAAGCATGATGAAAGTCTTGAGCCAGCAACTGCTTGGCACATAGGATAGCATAATGTACGTATCACATTTTATACTAAAATCACTTTAAACACACTGGACATGTACAGGTTTTTTTTACATGTGTCGTTACCAGGTAATCTAACATCTGCTGATCCCCTTATCAATGAGGAAGAGAGAGAGAGAGAGAGAGAGAGAGAGAGAGAGAGAGAGAGAGAGAGAGAGAGAGAGAGAGAGAGAGAGGAGAAAATTTGTATAAGTAATTATTACACATTTTTATATCTCATTGCACACAATTGTTTAACATAAGTACAGGTGATGATTATTACTATTACAACCTAAACTACAACCTTAGTTGAAATGGTAGGATATTACAAGACCTAGGGTTCTAAGAGAGAAAATATCCCAGTGAAAAATGGAAATAAATAAACTACGCATGAGTAATGAATAAAACATATAAAATATTTCAAGATCAGCGACAGCGTTAACAGAGATCTGTCTTATACAAACTATGAACATATGCTTATGTCAACCGGTTTAACATAAAACAAAAAATTTGCTGCAAGTTTAAAACTTATGAAGTTCCACCAATTCAACGGCAAGATTAGGAAGATAATTCCACAACTTGCACAGCAGGAGTAAAATGACTAAATTAAAGTGTAGTTATGAGCTTTATAATGGAGAAGGCAACATAGTTAGAACTGACAGCATACCTAGTACTACGTAGAAGATAGCAGTCTTGGCAGATTTTATCAGACAGAACAATGCTCGAAAAAAGAGAATGAAAGAATTAAAACAATAATAACCAAATATTAAAAGGTCAAGAAATACTCAAAATAAAAGTATATGACATAAATTACAAGTCCCAACAGTTAAAAAGTAAAAATAATAAGTAATTATGAACCAGTCGGGGCATCGATGGTCCTAATGGAACTGTGACTCACAGTGATATGTCTTTGACTTGACTTCAGGTTGGTCCGATTTCTGTGTAGATGTTTTGTATACAGTAAATTCTTTAATAAAATGTCTTCACGATGCAGATGACACTTGGCTCCTTTCATATAAAAATAATTTTTTGGGCTTCTGTGTTTAGCAACGCTCTGGGAGAAATGAAAGTCGCAAATTTGGCTATCCAGATGTACAGTCAAGTTCAATAGCCATACAACAACTGACCATTACTTTTTTCAGCATACAGTGCATGAGAGGATTAATGACAAATGAACCTGTCAGTTGACTCTGAAGTTGAATATATGTTGTATGATCGCGCACAGCTCTTTGAATACCTTTGTCTCTATTCTACTCAGTGTTGAGCTGTGTAGGCTCAAAATCGTGACAATTAAACAGTACTTTTTACTAAAAGTAGGAGTTTTTTTTTAATGACTGGGGTTATACTTATTTGAAATCAAATTGGGAAACAATCATAGTTACAGCCTGAAAGATTGAAAAAAAAAATATTGCCTTTTATTTGAAACCAGTGTAAGGCACAAGGATGAAGCAAATAGTCACCCCCCTTTTGGAGGGAGCAATCAGACAAAATTGGAGTAAATGGTTATTGGTGCATCTCTCATATCATATTTTCTATGTAAGTGGAAACCTCCCAACCTTATCCCTGGAAGTCCAACAAACTGTCATTTTGGCACCAACATTTTCCGGGGATAAAGCAAACGGTCATGGAATTAGCAGCCATGCCCCAAATTTGGCCTTACAGGCCGGATGGTTGTACTATTCTAGAATCTACAGGAAGCTTCAAGCTCCATAATAAAAATAATTTCGTGATTTATATATATATATATATACATATATACAGTATATATATATATATATATATATATATATATATATATATATATATATATATATATATATATATATATATATATATGTGTGTGTGTGTGTGTATGTGTGTAAAAATATTCATATACATATATACATACATATAAAACACACACACACACGGATATATATATATATATATATATATATATATATATATATATATATATATATATATATATATATATATATATATATGCAGAAGAACCACAGGGAAAATGAAAATACAGAATATACACTTGAGTCCTGACTAGTTTCGTGATACTTCCTCAGTCCTCTGAGGAAGTATCACGAAACTAGTCAGGACTCAAGTGTATATTCTGTATTTTCATTTTCCCTGTGGTTCTTCTGCATCTGAGCATCACGTTTTCCTGTGATTTTTACGCATATATATATATATATATATATATATATATATATATATATATATATATATATATATATATATATATATATATATATACGTATATATATATATATATATATATATATATATATATATATATATATATATATATATATATAGGTGTGTGTATATATGTATAAATATATTCATATATATGAATATATTCACACACATATACAGTATGTGTATAAACACACACACACACACACACACACACACACACACACATATATATATATATATATATATATATATATATATATATATACATATATATATATATATATATATATATATATATGTGTGTGTGTGTTTGTGTGTGTGTGTGTGTATGTATGAATGTATGTCAAAAACTAGATAGATGTGTCTACAAATAATCAGACCATTTTACCATTTGTGTAACCAAATACTGCATGAAACGCGACCTGACATAACCACTTGTGTTATAAATAAAACGTAGCATTCTGGATAGAATATTCAATTTCACAAGTGAGGATTAAGTGAATAAAAAAAAAAGAAAAAAAAAAACCATTGAGTGATAAATGACGGAAATTGCCAGCGCTTGTTCTAATCGGGATTCGACCTAAATATCAGTAGTATTAGGCGACCCATCTTAATAGTATTTTAATGAGCTAAGCTTACATTAGTATGAACTGAAGGGAATTCAAGTTCCGATGATGTCTGCATGAATGGGCGCATTCAGAACCAGATTAACCTCGTCAATGCACCTAAATAGACTACATTGTATTCAGTTCCCATGTCATTTAAAGTAGTGTATGAACGCACGGACTGAATACACCTTTCATGACTTCATACATTCGTGTATATGCAGATGCCTAAATCCCGCACATTTGCACACATACAGCCAATGACGCACATAGCCTACATAACAAAAAAACACAATATCTCTCTATATCTCTCTACTCATACACACACACGCACACATACATATATATATATATATATATATATATATATATATATATATATATATATATATATATATATATATATAAATATATATATATATATATATATATATATATATATATATATATATATATATATATATATATATATATATATATATGTATGTATATATTACGGTAATCTTGGACAATTAGTCATTTTACAAAATGCCCGGCCATTATGCAAAAAGACTAAATTCGTGGTCACTTTGCAAAATGACCTAAATATCTCTTGACATTTTGCAAAAGGGCGAAGAATTTGGTCCATTTACAAAATCATCAGTATCATCATTGGTAAGGTTACGTAATGTTCAATCAGCAAGTAGGTTGGGTTAGGGCACTTTTGCAAAATGTCGAGGCATTTAGGTCATTTTGCAAAGTGACCATGAATTTGGTTTTTTTGCCTAATAGCCGGGCATTTTGTAAAATGACCAATTTTCCAAAATGACCGTAATATGTAGTCTGTATATATATAAATATATATATGTATATATATAAATATATATATATACATATATATATATATATATATATATATATATATATATATATATATATATATATATATATATATAGATAAATAGATAGATAGATAGATATAAATCAACCATAACGGCATTCATTATCGAATTTTACCTTTTGAAATGTACAGTATATCCACTAGAAATTAATTTATGATAAATGCTTCTGGCTGGGAAAAGATTTGAGCCTATGCCTGTGAGTAGAAAAATGCCAGCAGTATATATACCGTACTGATATATTATTCTTAACATATATAATGTAGAGAGAGAGAGAGAGAGAGAGAGAGAGAGAGAGAGAGAGAGAGAGAGAGAGAGAGAGAGAGAGAGAGAGAGAGAGAATTGAGAACAATCGGTTTAAGGATTATTACGCAAATTAACGTTTGTTTTGTTTACAAATTAAACTCCAGCGGTATCAAGACTAAATACCCGGTGAGGGAAACGTAGGTTGTGAACCGTGTTGATACTAGTTGCAGCCTGACAAGGGTCCTAAAAGGAAGGCGAGCTGAACATGTCTGATTTATTTCAAAAGACATAGTAAGCTCCTATACAAACGGTTGAGGACAACAATGACATAAAAAATTCAATATAATGAAAAATGCAATGGCATGCTTAAACAAGTTTTTCGCTTATCAGAGAGAGAGAGAGAGAGAGAGAGAGAGAGAGAGAGAGAGAGAGAGAGAGAGAGAGAGAGAGAGATACCATTCAGTGAATGAGCGTGTCATACACGATTACAAACTAACAAGCAGGCCCCTTTGTGAAGAAATCACAATGGTAGAAGTAAAAAAAATCACCTGATCATGACGTGGCTAAGGAAAGCCGCCATATTGGAATCGCCCATAATATAAGCTATATAAAGAAGGCTGAAAGGGGTGGATGAAAATTGAGCAGTCCTCCAAGAGTTCCAGAGCAGCCAACAACCTGACCTCTCGTAGGTGAACTGATCTACCACACCAAACCTGCCTACTTACTTCAGGTCAAGAGGTGTTCCATCATAAGACCACACCTGTTCCGATCGAAACTCAATGTATGGAAGATGGACAATCGGTACTGTTTAAGGACTAACTACTATAGTACTTAATCTGCAGACGAAGGTCCACTTTCAAACCAACATCGCAATACGCTTTCTAGTTGGGGGGGAGAGAGAGAGAGAGAGAGAGAGAGAGAGAGAGAGAGAGAGAGAGAGAGAGAGAGAGAGAGAGAGAGTCCCATTGGACTCTCAGTAGAGGATAAACCCTGCGGATAGTCCTCTCCTGATTTCAATATATATATATATATATATATATATATATATATATATATATATATATATATATATATATATATATATATATATATATATATATATATATATATATATATATATATATATATATATATATATATATATATATACACACACACACACACACACACACACACACATATATATATATATATATATATATATATATATATATATATATATATATATATATATATATATATAGTGTAATCTAGAGTAGACTGTTAAGCATAATAAGGCTGCAGTGTTAATGTTCACCATTTCATTGAAGAGCTAATCATTTACTAATTTAAAGAAGACAAGGGTCTTTCATTTATTTTCGTGTCCTTTTATCCACTCTTCATAGGGAATTCTATTAAATTAATCTGATATGTTGAAAACTAATGTAAAGTGAATCTGAGATTCAAACATATATTCTTACAGAACCTGCCTTCCATTCCAATTCAATTGACATTCCTTAGCTAGTATTATATAGGATTATTATTTAATAATTAATCAATCATAACTATACTAAATTGTAATTGTTCAGTGGCTACTTTTCTCTAGGTAAGGGCAGAGGGGGACTTCTTACCGATGGTAAGCAGCTCTTCTAGGACACTGTGACGAGCCGAGAGAAGGGTTGTGACTCAAAGGCAGGAAGCAATCAACTGAGTTGTATTATTAAAGAACACTCTCCTTTATATACAAAACCTCAAGGCAACAGGAAAATACATGTTCGAGAAATGACAATGTTACATAGGCGACACATAGACATGTTTGTTCTGGTTCTTTTTAGTGCGAGCGAAGAGCACAGATACAAGCATAATATATACAAAATAATTTATGTACGATCGTGTGACTCACGATTGGTACATGGCTCCCCCCCTAAAAATGACATACTGTACATGTTAAATAGGGCGCCCTGATCTAGAGAGGCGAACTGTAGGCGGGTCATCTGGCAGTAGATAAGCAGGTTTTAGACGATCAATGGAGACCCAGTCTTCTTTGCCACGAATGTTTAGTAGGAATGCTTTCGGACTGCATCGGATCACAAGGAAAGGACCCGTGTAAGGGGGCGTTAGCGGTGGCTTGGTAGTGTCGTTGCACAGGAAGACGTGCATTGCAGAATGCAAGTCTGTTGGTATGTGATGCTTCGCTGGGGGCTTGTAAGTCTGGCAGCATGGAGTAAATTTTCCCACGATGTGACGTATGCGCTGGAGATCGTCGGAGGAGGTTGTAGAAAGAAAAAACTCGGCAGGGACGACCAACGGGTCGCCATACACCATTTCAGCTGCCGAGACGTTGAAGGCGTCTTTAGGAGTGGTCCTTAGCCCCAGGAGGACCCAGGGAAGCTGAGTAAACCAGTAGCAATCCTTGCAGCGGGACATCAAAGCTGCTTTGAGGGTGCGATGAAAACGTTCAACCATTCCACTGGCAGCGGGGCTGTAGGCCGTTGTCTGATGTAGGGTGATGCCTAGGAGATTTGCCAATGATGTCCACAATTGAGAGGTGAAAGTGGTTCCACTGTCAGAAATAATATGCTCAGGGATACCAAATCTTGAAATCCATCCAGAGAGTAAGGCAGATGTACATGAGGCGGATGTTGCAGTTTCCATGGGAATGGCTACAGGCCAACGAGTGGAGCGGTCGATGACGGTAAACAGGTAACGATGTCCTTGTGATGTGGGTAGGGGGCCTACAACTTCGGCAATGTTTGGGAGGGGGTAGTGACACGGTTCTGTTTGCATGTTCAGGCGCCTGTGATCCCCGCACGGACGGAGGGAGCCGTCTTTCTTCAGAACGATGTGTAAGGGTGACGACCATGGGCTGGAGGCGTTTTGGCAAAGACCCATTTCCTCCATTTCGGCGAACAACTGTTTGGCGGCTGCCAATAGTTCCTGTGCCAGTCTTCTGAATTTTGCGAAGACTGGGGGTCCGGTCGTCTTGATATGGTGATAAATACCGTGCTTGGCAGGAACCGTGGGCGTTTGGTGAAGTTCTGGGCGGAAAACTTCCAGGTACGACGTGAGGAGGTGGGCGTAGGCATCCGTGGGTGCGCTGATGTGGAAAGCGAGGTTAGAGGGGACGGGTTGAAGAGGTGTCGACAAGTACGAGTCTGCGTTGACCAATCGTTGGTGGGCGATATCGACCAGAGGGTGGAAATGAGAGAGGAAATCCACACCGAGGATTGGCATTGTGACGTCAGCAACGAGAAACTGCTAATTGAATTTACCGTTTCCGAACGATAATGTGAGGTTCTCGTAACCGTAGGTGGGTATCGCAGATCCGTTGGCAGCTACCAAGCGGACGTCAGCAGATGTAGACAGACTACGTCGTGCCTTGAAGAGTTTCCTTGGCAAAAGAGAACGACAAGCACCCGTGTCTACCAAAAAAAGCACGCCCGTTCCTGCATCCTGTAAAAAGAAAAGATTAGAAACACGGGAGGCCACCGCCACGAGCGATGGCCTACTTACACGTTTTTTGGCCACTGACAATCCTTGGCACATTTCTTCGCGGTTGCCCCGAATCTGAAGTGGTAGTAGCAAAACTGCGGCAGATGGGAGGTAGTAAGTGGCTGTAGAAGTCGTTCATTGGGGCGCGAGCGATTGGTGGGTGGTGGGCGGCTTTGTCGCTGCTCTCGGCACGTCACAGGGTAGGCGTGTATGTCCTACGGCATTCATGTCAGCTTCGGTTGACATTGAATAGGCATCCTCTTCGTCAGGGGTGGAGGCGTTGATGGAGGTCTTAAAGTGGCTGTCCATAAGGGCGTCGGCTTTGGTCATCAAGTCCTTTATGGGTAAACTATCGACATCGGGTATGGCAGCGCGTATAGGTCCGGGTAAACGGCGTATCCAAAGGGCACGAAGTAGGTTCACCTCACGAGGAGAGCCGTCTGCGGCAGGTTGAAGGCGAGCGATACTGGTCATTTCCCTGAGGGCAAGCGAAGCCCTTTGGTCCCCCAACGGTTGTTGAGAGAGCTGAAAAAGCTTTGCTATACGGGCAGCTGGCGACGGCGAGTACTGCTGCAAAAGGTATGTTTTGAGGGCGTCATACGCTATTGGGGTGTCTCCATGTTCACAAAGCCAGTCGGATATTTCTGGGAAGGTGTCCTCGGGTATCGCCATGAGAACATAATCTGCTTTGGTGGTTGAGCGAGTCACGCCCCAGATGCGAAACTGGACTTCCGCGGGCTGAAACCAAGCAAACGCCTCTCCGCTGGCAAACGATGAAAGTTTGAATGGAGCGGCCGTATCGCCAACTGCCGTAGAGTCCGTCATAGTACCAACGATGGAGGGGCGAGGGGGTGGGGGTGGAAGGCGGTGGAAGCGAGTCGACTTCCGAGGTCACCAATGTGACGAGCCGAGAGAAGGGTTGTGACTTAAAGGCAGGAAGCAATCAACTGAGTTGTATTATTAAAGAACACTCTCCTTTATATACAAAACCTCAAGGCAACAGGAACAATACATGTTCGAGAAAGGAGAATGTTACATAGGCGACACATAGACATGTTTGTTCTGGTTTCTTTTTAGTGCGAGGGAAAAGCGCAGATACAAGCATAATATATACAAAATAATTTATGTACGATCGTGTGACACACGGTTGGCACAACACTCCAAAATCAAACCAAAGTTCACTAGTCCTAGGTAGTCCTATAGGCTTAGTACTAATGGGTCTTCCACTGTCTTGGGGTAGAGTTCTCTTGCTTGAAGGTACACTTGGGCACTCTATTCTCTCTCATTTACCTTACTCTTGTTTTCTGAAGTTTTATTAGTTTATATATGATAGCTTTACCCTCATGTTATTACTGTTCTTGAAATTATTTGATTCTAATTGGTAATTAATTCTTTTGTAGTTTATTCTAATTGGTAATTAATTCTTTTGTAGTTTATCTATTTCCTTATTTCCTTTCCTCACTGGGCTATTTTCACTGTTGGAACCCTTGGGCTTATAGTATCTTGCTTTTCCAACTAGGGCGGTAGCTTAGCAAGTAATAATAATAATAATAATAATAATAATAATAATAATAATAATAGTAACTGTAGCAGTAATAATAATAATAATAATAATAATAATAATAATAATAATAATAATAATAATAATAATAATAATACACCATTAAGTAGGCAAAGACTTATTTTGTCACTTTTAGTAAGGATGCATCATAATTTCCTAAAATCTCTACTTATATACAATTCATTTTTTCATTTTTAACAGTCGACCGAATCATGTTAAAATGCTGATTCTTCATTTTATCTTGGTAATGCTTCTTCTCCCCATTTTATTTTGATTACTACTACTACTACTACTACTACTACTACTACTACTACTACTACTAATAATAATAATAATAATAATAATAATAATAATAATAATAATAATAGGTCATTGGCTAATAGCTACAAAATTTCAAGGCCTTACAAGCAAGATTGGAAGAACAACTCCAGCATTATATTCGATACCACAAAGCAAGTGAATGTTTAACTAAAGGCAGGATATGTCTGTTACTGAAAGACAGGAAAAAATGAAACATAGCAAGAAATTAACGGCGAGGAATGTATGAAAAATTACCTGCCTACCAATAATGCAAGAGAGCTCCTATCAGAACTCATCGGCGAAAGACTGTATATAAAATTATTTAAACAAATAGCATCCCCCACACAACTAGATGGATGCAGAGGGAAAACAAATCCCAGTTTCTGATAGACAAAGCGGTATGAGAAGGAAAAGCAGACTTACTATGATATGGATACACTACAAGGAAGCCTTGAACATAATACGACCCTCGTGGCTGGCAGAATGACTGCAGTTATAGGGTGCAAAGAATAACACTGACATTCTTCAGGAATACAATAAAAAAAATAGAATAAAATACTTACATGTTCTGGAATACCGATTGCCAAGGGCAAGTAGTGAAATCTTCCAGTGAGACTCATTATCCCCACTACTCTCCATAGATGTTATAATTTCCACAACGAATATACTGGAAAAAGGGCAGTTGGGTATTACCTCAAACTAGGAAGTTGCAGAATTATTGTTATTATTACTAGGTAGGCTACAACCCTAGTTAGAAAAGCAAGTTTCTATATGCCTAAGAGCTCCAACAAGGAAAGAAGGAAATAAATAAAGTAAATATGAATGAATGAAAAATATAAAATATCTTGGGATCAGTAACAACGTTAAAATACATATGAAAACGACTCAAGTCCGCCTATTCAATATAAAACCATTCCCAGCAATTTTGAACTTTTAAAGTTCCAGCATTACAACTAACGGTTTAGGAATATAATTCCAGTCTGTCACAGCTACTGTAAAGTTTCTAGAATACTAAGCACAATAGTACTAAGCCTTATGATGGAGAAGATTAAGACTTAGAACTAACTGCATACTTAGTAATAAATACAAGATGGCATAGTCTGGGAAGATTCGAATGCAAAGGATGGTCAGAATTATGAAAAATCTTATGCAACTAACTGAACGTTAAAGAGAGAGAGAGAGAGAGAGGAGAGAGAGAGAGAGAGGAGAGAGAGAGAGAGAGAGAGAGAGAGAGAGAGAGAGAGAGAGAGAGAGATGACGCGTTTCTCATATAAAAATATATCTTTGGAGAAGAGACACAAGAGAATCATATGTGAAAGTTTTTCGAGAAATACGACATACTAGATTTTGGGAGAAAAGGCATTAATTATAGCAGATGACAGTTTTTTAAAGAGAGAGAGAGAGAGAGAGAGAGAGAGAGAGAGAGAGAGAGAGAGAGAGAGAGAGAGAGAGATAAAATAAGGGATTATAGATTTTTGGTGAAAAGATAGATATTTGAATAAAATTATTTTTTCATTAAAATAAGGAAGAGCGAAATAGATTGTTTTCCGTTGTCTGTCTCAATAAATAGAAGGCATTGGAATTTCAGACATGAAATTACATAAACAGTATATACTCTTATTCATTATTTGAAAGAAAACTAATTAACCTTTCCTCTTTGATTTCACGTTCATTTTATTGTTCCCGAAGAACCTTTCACAAAACACTCTCCCTATTTAATACTTCCTTTGTGTTTCTAGGAATTATAATATTCTACCTGTTATATGCAAGAATACTTTTCAAAAATTGACTTCATAAAAGATGAAATTGTACCACGTTCTCAGAATTATATTCAGTGAAAAATATTCTTTCTCTCTCTTGACTGCAATTAAAACTATCGGAGAAAACTTTTAAAACAACTTTAATATTGAAATATTTTTTTTTCGCAAATAATGCGTGGAATATTCCACCATTTCTTGGTAGAGATATTTTATCTAATAAAATTATAATCTACAATTTTCTCGTATATGATGTTTAAAACTAATCTGAGGCATACATTTTCAACAAACATCCCTGTTGAAAATAAATGTTTACACTTAGTTTGTCGTTCTTGTAACTGTTTACTCTCACCGCTTGAGTACTGGAGCCCACATCAATAACAAAAGAACCGTAAATTGACTTTCCAAGTGCACTTGTGCGCTGGAGTCTTGTTGGTCTAGTGGAACGGAAAAAAAATTCTGGCGTTTTCCTTAAGATCAGATAAATCAATAAATAAAAAATAAAGTAAAAACTTCTCATACTTTATATAAGCATGATATTATTATTATTATTATTATTATTATTATTATTACTAGCAAACAACCCTAATTGGAAAAGCAGGGCTCCAACAGGGAAAAGTAGCCCGGTAAAGAAAGGAAAAAAGGAAATTAACTATAAGAGAAGTAACGAACAATTAAAATAGAATAGCATAACAGCAGTAACAACGCTAAAATAGATCCTTCATATATAAACTATAAAAAAAAGAAACATCAAGATAGACTAGTGTTCCTGAGAAACCTACTCCACGACAGCGGGAGACCATGGTACAGAGTCAGTCTAAGGCTCTACCCAAGACTAGAGAACAACAGTTTGATATTGGATATGTTTAGAAAGCTCCAAACTTTATTTCATACCTCACGGGAGATTAGTCATAAATTCAAATTAGATTGCTCCGTAATTGTCTGATGGATGGCCGTTAAAAACGGTTTTGCAAAAATGACAAGAGTCAAATTGATAAGGCAAGTTTTACAAAGCAGACGGGAGGAAATTAATGGAATATAAAATAGGGGGAAGTATAACATTAACCCAAAGAGACCAATAGTTTAGTAATACTCATTATGGTATAAGGCTTATTTTTTCTCATTTATGTAATCACAAAAAATATATACTACTTTGATTAAAAGTCTACATACATCTACTCAAAATACATTTTTAGATGTATATTAGGCATAAAAAAGTGTGCGTGTGTATGGTGGTTCTTAGAATCCAAAATAATATAAAAATGTAGAATATGAGAGAGAGAGGGAGAGAGAGAGAGAGAGAGAGAGGAGAGAGAGAGAGAGAGAGAGAGAGAGAGAGAGAGAGAGAGAGATTGCTTTGAGATCTATAGGAAAATAACTCAACCCACACAAATATATTCTCTACTTACAATACAATTACAAAATACATGCAGAGTGAAAGGAAAAGTATACAAGAAGGTGCCATTTAAATGTACCAGAAGTAGGGTCATAAACAAATGAAAACTCGTCTCCTATAGCAAGGTTCAAAATAAAACTATCACGAACGATACCAAATTGTGTTTTCTAATCGGAAAGATCAATGAGACATTTCGTCAATAGCAGAGACAGTAACGAACACCCAAATGTTTTCATGGCAAAGGCTATTCGCCCAATTAGTCTTCACGCCTATAAAAGATTTAGTTCAGATTAAAGAACTAAAATAAGAAATATGGCAATATATAAACGAATTGGAAGCGGATGACTTGAATACGAAAATGGTGAATCCTGAGAATATAGAGGATTTGCAATGCAAAATTAATAAATAAAAAAAAATACAAAGTTACAGCAAATAAATAACTTAGAAAGCCGATTAGTTTAACAAACGCTAGTGGTACATTATCTCAGATGTATTTTGGTAAGCCTTGAATGTATCGTCTTTAGAATTTCCATCCAATAAATTTATGTAAAGACATACTTTATGTTTCATTTCAAGAGCATAGGTCATTTAGGCAAGGTGAATAATGTTCTTTTGTGACAAAGTATTGAAAAGAATAAAGGCAATAAAGGAAGAGTGATTATATATTGATTTAGTTCTCTTTAACACACATATGTTCATTTCCATTGGCAATCTGTAACTCTTCATTTACTAAATTTCTATCTACACGTAAAATTCTTAATCTATCGGCTTCCATGTGAGCCTGCACAACTGACCTTGTTTACTTGTCAGCACCAATCCTTAGACTGTATTCTCTTATTTCCCAGGGCTACAAGGACCACAACTATTACCAACATTGATTGATTAATTTACGATTGCGAAAAATTCGCAGCATTCAAATCTCCCAGTTTGCACTAAGCTGTAGTGTGCAAAGTCTTTGCGTTCCGATGTCTTTCTTTGTAACGTATACTTAAAAGACTCCCATTACTACTGAAGACCTTGATGTGACCTACTCCTCTACTAAATCTTTAATATGGTGTCGCTGCTACTAATGCACAACCTGGTAACCTTAGCTGCACATTTGGTCAGTATTAATTACATCCACTGCCTACCACTCCAAACTGCTTTCTTGTAACACGTAAGTGCAACCGGGTCGCAAGGCGAGGTCTTGTTCCAAATGAATATGTAAGTCAATGAACCTACAGGATGAGGCTCCAATCAGTCATATATTTTAGATTTGGCCTATAATAGAAAATTGTAAAATAAATTAATGATAAAGGCACTCAATGTTTTCCCATCCAACACCAGTCAGGAGTGTAATTACGTCGACGATCCAATTAATTTTTAACGAGTGCTATTATATGCTTACTTCTCCTTTACATAATTCCCTTTGATATCGCCTTAAGAATTGCAATGATGAAAAATTAAAGCAGTAAGGCAATATAAAAACAGCAATCAGAGATTTCAGACCTAAATCAATGAACATTGCCAACATTTTACTAAAGTCTACGGACCAAGCCTTCCCTCTTTCATATGTTGACTGTGAATGAATCTTCCTTATAGTAATAA